>NC_052054.1:61188349-61488349 GCF_903992535.2 Arvicola amphibius | reverse complement strand
AGGGGTGAAGGCACTTCACAGGTGTCCCATGCAGATATAATGGCTGTGAATCAGAAATTTTTCTTCTTCAGAAAACACAACAGGCATTAAATTTCATAGTATAGGAAGATTGACAGATGCTTTTGCTAACACTAATATTGGAAATTTCTGTCCCATCCATTCTCCACTGCATCTGTGACCAAAGGAGCCATAGTCTTGATTGTACCTGGAGTGGTAAGTGTCTGGGATCCAGACAGGAGAGCACCTCTCTCTAGACCCTAGCCTTCTGGGGGTACGCCCCTCCCCCACTCAACAAAGTCCCAGAGACCTGGGAGCAGCCTTCCCACACTGGCAGCCATCACCTATCACATCTGTGGCCACCAGAGATTTGTCCTGACTGTACCTAGACAAGTAAGTGTCTGGGTTCCCAGCTGGAGAGCCCAGCTGTCTAGGCCCTAGACCATGGAGTCACATACCATGTCCCATCTCCACCCACCAAAGCCCCAGAGACCCCAGAGCAAACTCACCACAACCGCAACCACCCCTCACCCATCTGTGACCACCAAAGCCTTGGCCCTGACTATACCTAAAGAGAAGCCCCCAGAATCGCATCAGCGACCACCAAAGCCACAGGCCAGAATACATTAAATAATATAAAAATAAGTACGGCACCACCAGAAACAAGTGGTTTTACATCAGCAAGACCTGAACATCACAACACAGGTGAAGCAGAAGAAAACTGTTGCAAGGGGCCTCTTGTTGGTTCCCAGCTACTCTGCCTCAAAATAGTCACATGGAAACTATATTTTTTTAAAATCACTACTTGGCCTATTAGCTCTAGCTTCTTATTGGCTAACTTTTAAATATAAATTTAACCCATCTGGCTTACTGGGTAAAGTTCTGGTGTCTGTCTCCAGTGGTACTCCATGGCTTCTCCCTGACTCTGCTCCTCTTTCTCCCAGCATTCAGCTTAGTTTTCCCCACCTAACTAAGTTCTACCTTGTTATAGGCCAAACCAGTTCTTTATTCATTAATGGTAATTACAGCATATAGAGAGAAATTCCGTGGGAGTTTAAATCCCTTTAAAAAAAAATCAAAGAAAACCAAGAAAAAGAAACAATCAAACAGGTAAAGGAAATAATTCAAGACTTGAAAACTTAAATAGAGGCAATAAAGAAAACGCAAACTGAGGGAATTCTGGAAATAGAATATCTGGATAAATGATCAGGAACTATAGATGCAAGCATAACCAAAAGAATACAAGAGATGAATGAGAGAATCTCAGGCCTGGAAGATACAATAGAGAAAATAGATTCATCAATCAAAGAAAATGTTAAATCAAACAAATTCTTAACACAAAATATCCAGGAAATCTGAGACGCCATGAAAAAACAAACCTAAAATTAATAGGGATAGAAGAAGGAGAAGAAATCAAGCTCAAAGGCACAGAAAATATATTCAACAAAATCATAAAAGAAAATTTTCCCAACCTGAAGAACATGCTTATGAAAGTACAAAAAACTTACAGAACACCAAATAAATTGGATCAAAAAAGTCCCCTTGCTAAATAATAATCAAAACACTAAACATACAGAATAAAGAAAAATTCCTTCTTTATTCTGTAAAGGACAAAGTCGAAGTAACATATAAATGCAGACCTATCAGAATTATACCTGACTTCTCAATGGAAACTATGAAAACCAGAAGGTCCCAGATAGATGTTCTGCAGACACTAAGAGACCGTGGATGCCAACCTAGACTATTATACCCAGCAAAGCTTTCAATCACCATTGAAATCACTAGAAGGAGAAAACAATTTTTTTTCATGACAAAACCAGATTTAAACAATACCTAGCTACAAACCCAGCCCTACAGAAAGTACTAGAAGGAAAAGTTCAACCCACGGAAGTTAGACACACCTACAAAAACACAGAAATAGGTAATCCCACACCAGCAAAATCCAAAGAAGGGAAACAAACACCATACAATACCACCACCAAACAAAAATAAATTACATTAAAAAAACAGGAACTAACAAAACAATCACTGGTCTGGTCATTAATATCTCAATATCAATGGACTCAATTCAGCTATAAAAAAGACACAGGCTAACAGAATGGATACAGAAAACAGGAGCCATCCTTCTGCTGGATACAAGAAACATACTTCAACCTCAAAGACAGACATTACCTCAGAGTAAAGGATTGGGAAAGACTTTCCAATCAAATGGACCTAAGAAACAAGCTGGTGTAACTATCCAAGTATCTAATAAGATGGACTTCAAACTAAAATTAATCAAAAGGACATTTAATACTCCTTTATGAAGATAAAATTTCAATTTCATTAAGTCTCAATTCTCAACATTTATGGCCCAAATATAAGGAGACCCACATATGTAAAAGAAACATTGCTAATCAAACCCCACACACTAATAGTGGGAGACTTCAATACCCCACCCTCACCACTAGACAGGACTGCCAGACAAAAACTTAACAGAGAAATAAAGAAACTAACAGATTCTATGGCTCAAATGGGTTTACAGACATCTATAGAACATTCCACCCAAACACAAAAGAATATGCCTTCTTCTCAGCACCTCATGAAACCTTCTCTAAAACTGACCACATACTTGATAACAAAGCAAATCTCAACAGATATAAAAAAAAGTTGGAATAACCTTCTGTATCTTATCAGATCACCATGACTTAAAGTTAGAATTCAACAACACTAGATGCAGAAACCCCACAAACTCATGGAAATTGAACAATGCTCAACTGAATCACTAATGGGTCAAAGAGGAAATAAAAAAGGAAATTAAAGACTTCCTAGAATTCAATAAAAATGAATGCACAGCATACCCAAACACTTTGGAAGCAGTATTAACAGGAAAGTTCAGAGCACTAAGTGCCCTCCTCAAGAACCTGGAAAGTTCTAAGTACAAATTTACTGGTAACAAATTTGCAATGGTCTTTGGAATTCTATGGTGTCACCCAAAGTTAACAGTTATAATCCCTCACTTCAGGTATCTTTCAGATACTTTTTAATATAATTATAATTATCAATTTAAGTTTTTAATTGTAGTTGGACACAGCAGACCTGGATACAATTTACAAATAATGTCAGATGAGGCTTAGAGAAGTAAAGTATGCTTTCAAGTATGACACAGATAAAAATGGCAAAACCAGGTTTCAATCAAATTAAACACACTAGCAACCAAAGTGTACTTAGTTTGTCTAAAATTGATTCAGAAAAGAAAGAGACTAGAGCTGCCCCCCGATGCCAGATCCTCACATATGGCTGAGAAATTCAAATGACGTACATATTTCTTACCTCCCTTGTGAGATAAAATAAATACGTTAAACTTTGAGTGAAACTTATAGAGCTGGAGATATGGCCCAGCAAGTAAGAGTACCTATTTGCTCTTTAACCAGTGAGGGCCTAGCTTTGAATTCCCAGCACCCAGGAGCATGTGTCTATCCCCACAGCATTAGGGGATGGAGACAGGCAGATTCCTACTGGCCAGGTAAACCTAGTTAAAATGGTGAACTCTTCCAGTGAGGGACCCTGTCTCCAGGCAAAATAGCAAAGAATGATTGAGGAAGACATCCAGCATCTTGCTCTGGCCTACACACACACATGCACACACACACACACACACACATACACGTACACACAGAGAGACAGAAACTGTAACTTAAATCAATAAGCCAGCAAAAGCTACAAAACACAAAATTCAACAATTCAAGTCAAAAAAATTATGGCCCCTAAAGGCAGCCAAGCACGTGTGTGTTACACTATCTGAGAGACACACTAAATCCACAGGTCGTAGGAATTAAATTCTTCTTTGGTTTGTGTAAATTGAGGATGAATTAAAAGAGTTTTTGTCAGAGGAAAAAGCTTTCCAACCAGGTTTTGCTCACTGAAGTTAGGGGAACAGTTAGTTTTAAAATAAGTGCACTTAAGAACAGCGTTTGATCTGCCAACAAGTAAACCAAGAATTCAGTAAAATGGAAAAAGTTTTAAAGTCTGGAAGTGATATAAAATTGTCTTGAAAAATAAAATGCTTCAGTTGTGTGATAGTGGCTTAGTTCCAGGTCTGATGTAAGTGTAGGACCCAGAGATTTCCTAAAGTAAGTTTATATGGCTAGAGAAGTGTTATGTATTCTGGTCAGCTCTGATACCCTCTCAGCACTGACCCATTACCAGTTTCCTCTAGCTGTTGGGAGTTCTCGTAGTTCCAAGATGGTATTAGTGAGCTTCCCTGTGCCTTTCAAAGTCATTGTTGTCATTTCAAGACATATTTCCCCATGACTTGGGTGGGGCCCCGAGATGCTCTCAAATCACAAAAACAAAAGTTTCCATAGAGTTGATTCTTCTCTTAACTTTAAGACCCACTCTGTATGAACTGCAAAGAACATAAAAGTGCCAACAGATGGGAAGCAAGTTCAAAAATTAGGGTAAACTGGAACTGGAAACAAACTTAAGAAAAATCCTGTTGGGCTGAGCAGAAGCATACGGTAGAAGAGAAATCTGAATGTGATTATTATAGGGGAAGAGGATGCCTGGAATTTGAGGGAGACGAATGCACAGTGGGAAACCCTAAAATATGCTTTTTCCCTCTGAAGTCAAGAAAGGAGACTTGACATCCTCCTTAAACATCACAACTAGCTTTGCCAAAATGTTTGACTTAAAGAGAAGATGAGAAGGAGCTTACAACAGAAACCCAGAGTTCACTGAGTAAAAATTGTCCATAGTCTTATTAGAAATAAAATTGATAAATTAGTCCTGGCTAGTAAAACACTCTGGTTATTATATATCCTATATATTACAAGTTTCCAAATATATGAATGAATATCTTCCTTAAACATGAGTTGGCACAAACTGTTTCAAACCTTCTTCACATGCATGCATTATGTGCATTAAGTGGACTACATTTTTCTTTCACTTACTTGTGTGGGAGGCCCCTAAGGATCTCTTTCTGTGGCAGGCACAACATCATTTAACACCATTTATCATTTGCTTGAAGATGTGTGAAATCACTAGTTAACAGAATTCCCTTTGACAGTCTGTCATATAAAAACCAGCTTCTATTGTTTGTAGTGTGTGCTCTCTGTATAAATTAAAATATTATGACAGAAGTCCAAACCACAGCTAATATTACCATTATCATATTATTAGACAAAGGTCCATTATGTGTTAGGAATTCCATGTGCCAGACCTAGATGGATGACACCCTCCACATTCCACTTCCTCTTTTTCCCTCCCTCTGCTCCGACAGGTTAAGATACCCTTTAGCACTTTATCATCTTGCTGCTTTGTACCTTGGCCAGCAATTTCTTTCTATGGATTATATATTTGCTAAGTTAGAATGTGAAAGTAACTCAAGAAAGGAAACTAACAGAATTTGATAGAGTATTAAACATTGTGGAAGAAGGGAGATCTAATAACCCATTAGCATTCTAAGCAGACTGTGTGAAACTCGAACTGTGGGGCTGAACTGGATCTGCCCCTCTCCTCATGCGCACAAATCCCAGGAGTGCCTCCATCCAGGGGCCTCTACACAGGAAGCTGGCCCAGCATCTGGGATTTAATCACCACAGCAGAGAATGTATCTGGGCAGGCCCTCAGCTGGGTTCTCCAAATTTTTCTCATGACTGAATGTTTGATATGGATTAACTCATATGGTTTTCTTTGCAGCTGATTTTTGCAGATATTTGGTCTTTTGACACATTTGTGTTACAAAGAAAAACATATGTCCTGGCCAACTATTTCTACAAGTATAGGTTCCAGGGTTTTCTTTTCTTTAGTTTCTAACTTAGGTTTTCTTAAATAAAAAATAACAATAAAAATAATTTAAAAACCCTTCTTTATTTTCCATTTTAAAGGTAGTTTTTATATAAGGGCCATATAACAGTCATATTTAAAATTCCTTAAGATCAATGGCACTTTGGTAAGTAATTTTTATTTAGGAAATAATGATTGTCAGGAGAATTAACAAACATTAAGCATGAAAAACAAATCCCCATGGAATCAATGTAGAGGGGTGCACTTTGTCTATAAAATTGCTACACCTCATCTGGCGTTTCTGCCGCTAACCCAGATTCACACAGCTTAACTCTACTACAATGACTGGTATCTGTATAAGAACCAGTATAACAAGAAAGGTACTCCGGACGAATCAAAAACCAAAAAGCTCTGAGATGCCCTTTCTCAGCTGAGGTGTCCCAGTCCGCAGAGCATCATCTGATGTGCATTTACATTGTTGTCAGCAATGTAATAATTACCAAATTACCTGAAATAGTTTCAGTTATGAAAATTATAGTAGCTTGTAGCTACTTATCTCAAGGCTGTTTAAATGACTGAGCCAAAAAGTGACTGAAGCTTACTGTATTTCATGATTTACTCTGGAATTCAGTATTATTATTGGTCCAACTCAGTTCCTTGTGGTTTTAAGATTAAAGTTCCTATTTTGATTCCTGGCTTTCAGTGTAGTTTTCTAAAATCTGCTCTCATTCCTTGGCATGCAGCTCTGTCCACCTTCAGACTAGCTATGGAACATAAAACCGCACTTGTACTTTGAATTTCTACCTTCACCTTCTGCAGCCAGCTAGAGAACCCCTGATTTTAAAGGGGTGCCCTGACTGTGTCCAGACCACTAAACTCTCCATCATGTGAATATCAATCGACTTATAATCACATTTACAAAAACACTTTCACAGAGGAATGTGGATTTCTTTGAGTAACTAGTAGATGGGAATTTTGATGTTAGGCCCACATATTTAATTCTACCTACTAAACAAAGTTTAAAAGTCACCATTTTGTGACACATTAAATGAGGCCTTGGGTCTCTACTCAGAGGGTTTGAAAATGTTGCTGCCTTGTAAAAGTTGAGACATTCAGTGTTTTTATTAGCAATCTTAAAGTAACTGGTCACACTGTTGGTAATGAAGGATATGGCCTCAAAGCTGAATGTTTTAAATGAGATTAGGAGCAAACAGTTTTCTGTTGTTGCAAAGCTACCCCAAAGACTAGTTCAGACTCTGGGAAGAGGTCCAATTTCAAAACACCAAACCTTTCAAAGCAAAACAGGGCTCAGAAATTCCCCAGCACAAGTAGATCTACATGAGTACTTCCCCTCAGCCATTTTTCCTTCATTTTCTGTCCATGATGTCCTAAGGACATCATGCTATGCCATGGAAAGAAAAGGAAAGTGTGAACAAGTTCTCCCTCAGGGACAGATGCTTAGAGAGGCTGTAATAGTTCCTAAGGGCCCAGTAACAGGACAAAGGGTTGAATGCCTGTCTAGATCTTCTGAAGCCTAGTGCACAGGTCTCATGCTTTCTTACTCCACACACCTCCTCAAAACACTCCAAAATGAGTCCATTGCATCTCCCTCCCGTCACTCAGATGTCCCACACATATACTCTGAATTGTTTTTTCTCTCCCACCCCTCTGCTATATCCCACACATATTCTGTGAATAATTTTAATTATAAATTTTCAAACAAATGTAATTAGGCTTCATCTTCCTAGAACTAAGGATAGAACCCTAGAATTTTGTTTTGTTTTGGTTTGGTTTTGCTTTGTTTGTATGCTAAGCAATTACTCTACCACTGAACTATATCCCAGCCCTTAGACTTCTAGGGCATGGCCTTGCATGGCCTCATGGTATTTGCACCTATCTCTGCCTCTGCCTCCCTAGTGGTGGATTATACCTGTTATCTGTGCACCAGTATGCAAAACAAGACAAATTTTAAAAACAGGAAGCCAGATAAGACAGAACACTCTGTCTCATTTTACAAGTGAACAATTCAAATTATTTTTCTTTGGCAGAATGTACCATTAGCGTTATTTTATGTCATTGACAACTCTAGCAGTTCTCCCACACTGAAGCATAGGAGGCATTTAGGAGAGTAGTTTTATAGAGATCCGTATGTTTGTATAGGAAGCTTCTGGCCTTGGTTTCTACAAAATGGTAGTTCAGGTCATCAGCAGTGGAATCTCAACCACAGCATTGACTATTGTGATAACTCAAGCAAGAATCTAGCCTCACATACTTGGTGTGTTTGGTCTGCACATTACCAATAATAGTGAAACTTAATTCACGGGCCCATAGGGTCTGAGAATGCTGCCTGTGAAGTTCCCACCACAGAGTTCTCCACACAGTGAGGATCTGATAATTATTCATCACTTCGATTACACAGAGGGCTGGACTAAAATACCCAAGTGCCTTCCTCCACTAGTGGCCTATGATGAAATTAGCATGTCACCATCATTTCTGTTTCTTAAGATCTATTTCAAACATTTGAAAATCTCTAGTTTATTTCAAACATTTCTGTCCAGAGTTTGCAAAGTGACTGCATTTTTGTTTATCCTCCAAAGGACAATCAAATACCTTCTGGATGCTACACCTATTGCTGTCTCAGCTGAGATGCTAAACAAAATGATATAGCTTGTCCTTGATTCTCTCAGACCACGAAAGAAAGAAAAAAGAGTGGAAAGGGATTCAGAGTTCTCTTCCGACACCCCTGCTCACTGACGGACCCTGAGCTGAAGAGCAGGTTGGTTAGACCACGGAGAAAGGAAGACAAGTGGCCTTAGCTGACAAGAGAGTGGCGTAACAATTGCTTCAAAAATTCGTGCTCACATGCACCTTGATTACAGCACCGCAGTCCAAAATTTCTGGTCTGGCTCCAGGTGACAGGGGAACGGGGGGTGCGGTGGGGGGGACATAATGAGCATCCAGGAGCAGGAAAGGCTGGATGGCTGCTCCAGTGCAGATTCTGTCCTGTCCCTGAGCCCTGAGTATCAGGCAAACTCCAGCTCACAGGCAAGACACAGAGAGGATGTGCTTTCTTGCAGTACAGGGTAAATGAATAACGGATGGAAGGCAAAAGAGGATATTCAAATGTTCTTGGTTCGGTTTACTTTTTCAGTTGGTGTTTGCCATGCAAAGGGTGAGAAACTTGTTCTTTTTTTAGTCTGCTGAAGGGTATTAACGTTTTATGGAGAGAAGATGGATTGGTCTTTTTGAAGTGCTTGCTTTGCTATTATTGCTCAAAGAAAGAAATCAGTTCCGCATTAAGCTGAGGCTCTCGTGGTATCCTGGGAGGCCAGAGGGATGTCATGTTTCCACTTTCTGAACTTACACACACACACACACACATATGCGCGCGCGCATACACACACACACACACACACACACACAGAGAGAGAGAGAGAGAGAGAGAGAGAGAGAGAGAGAGAGAGAGAGAGAGAGAGAGAGCGCTAAGAGAAAGTCGTAGCTTCCTCAGGTCTGCTTACAGCCACTTGCAAATTAGTGCCTATAATTGGATCAAAAGTTGCTAAATGGGTACAGGAAGAAAAGGCCCTTCTGCCCAGTGGAACTATCAGAGAGCTGGCAGAAAGCTTCATTCAGACTGCCAATTAGACAGTGACTTGCTCTCATAGGCCTCAGAGAGTCTGCGGCTTTTGTTTAAGTTTTCCTGGGTAATGAGGAAATATGGAGGGTGGCTTCAAACATGCACACAGACATCACACTTTCCATGGGCTTCCTGGTCACCATGCCTAAAACCTAGGTGCTTTTTCCTTGCTGTAGCAGAACAGGCTACATTCCAAGAGAACATGTAAGCTTTTCAAGTTACCTCACCTCCTGTTCTCTCCCTGACAGCTCTCTGGCCGTTTCCCTAACAACTCCCATGTTGATATTTGTCCTCGAGATAGTTTCCCGCCTTGAATATGCTCCGGGGCCCATAGCTGCTCTGGCAAACAGAATCGCACTGCATTCAGGCATAAGCCACCTGACTTCTTTATCACCCAATGAAAAGTCTGATCATGACTCAGATAGCCAAATGTTAGTAATTCAAAGGTATTCCAGTTTCAGTGTATCTTATGCGTCCAAGAAGGACAGTAATATGCAGGGAAGAGCAGACATTAACTCCAAACTGTGAACACTGTGGAGTTCATATATGGTGGTAAACTTATCCGTACAGAATGCCCAGAACCATTAAAGACACTGACCAAAGCTACCTATTTGGACTTTATTAATTTTTCTGAAAAATTCATGATTTCAACTAGACTTGAGTCATGTAAAGTTGGAAAATAGTTTAATGATATCATTCCTTCAAAATTTATTCCCTCTAAAAGATTCTATTCACTGGCAACATGTTAGCTAAAACAACACTGTGTCCTTCTGAGGATTCTTGCCCTGAAGCCTGGAAGAAACAATCTTGTACCCTGCTGCCATTCCCCCATTTCCCTTCAGAGAGCTTGGGTATGAGGCTTCTTCTGGGAAAACAATATATTTTTGTTTCCTCTCTGGGCACCAGGGAAGCATATTTTATAGTGAGCCACAGATGCTCAATTATTTGAATCCTTCTTCAGATGTTGCTAATTTACATTGTCTGTGGCAAATAAAAAGATAAGTACAATCATATTGCAAATCTATCATGCTATGATAAATCTGTAGGCTTCTGTCTCTGTGTCCTCTCCACCTCGTGGAATTTATATTGCAGTCATAATAATGTCAGACCTACACTATGAATATCTTCCTGCTAATTATGCCTAGTTTTTAAAACAGTCCCCATTTATGAAGACAGTATTATGGTATTCTTGATTATACCCTAAATAATTTTGTAAGCATAAAACATGCTGAATAATACTGGAATCCCACTAAAGAACTGTAATAAAAATAAAGCTATCATATGCATTCCAATGTCATTTTTCTTCTTACAAAAAAAGTGCTTTTAATAAAATACAGTGTCCTCTCAACCCTCCTAAACTAACAAACCCACAAATCTCCATTCTTTTAGGACAACACTAGAACAGAAATTACAGAATTTTAGACAAAAGAAAAGTTAAAATGATATTTCTAGTGATGAGCTTATAATCTCTCAGGTAATGTGCATTTATTTCTTGACAACAGTGTTTTTACAGTCCTTCAGAGTAGGTGCACTTTTCCCTATATTAAGTTTGGAGATACTGATGTCGAGAGTTCTAAGTGAGCTCTAAGTACTTTGCTGGGCTGGTGTGACAAACCGAAATGAGAAGATCTTGAGATCATATGTATTTAAAGTGTGCAACCTAATATCTCAGATACTAAAATCTCCAGAAACAGAAATGGAAGACAGTTTCCACAGTTAGGCTTCCAGCCTATCTACCCATCAACTCTTTCTTGTACACATACAAACCAGAAAGACCTAGTAGGTAAAGTTACATTGGAGGATTTTATTGTTTGAATCTTTATGTCCACTTCACAAAGTAAATGTCTAAGCATCCGGTTCTAGTCCAGGTCAGCTGCTCTGCTGAAGAAGCAATAGGAAAGCCACTTGCAAGATCTAATAGAACTAACCCCAGCCCTTCCTTCCTTCCCTCTCAGCCACTAAGGCCACAGCTTTACAGCTGAAAGGTGTCTTAGAAATGTAACGGCTGCAATGAAGTTCATCCTCTAAACATGGACTTTCATGACTAGAGCAACCAATGAGGCACTTTGCTGTCCAAAGTGCTCTTCTGGCATTTTAAAACCTTAATTCCGCTTTCATAACTTAATTGGCAGGCAATTTGACAGTGTACAATTTTAAAGAACATAGCTGGACCTGTAGCCTATGGAGCATGTGGAGTGAAAGATAGGCTTGCCATTCTTGTATCAGAAACCTGTAGTGAGACCTGAATAGAAATCTGTGCAGTCTTAGGAGTTGACAGAAATGTCAGTACTGGTAAAGATGAGAGTAAGAGATTCAATTTTACTCAAGTGAACCTAAACACATTAATAATTATGATATACTGCATATTCTAGGGTGTGACTATTATTCATCACATACCAAAAAAAGGACAAATCATATTTCTTTTAATTTAAAATTTTAAATCTGATACTGTAAAAAATTGAAAGACTAATAGCATCATTAAAAAATAAATTTATCACCACAAAAATAGTCTTAAATCTTACTTGATATAATTAAGTGATCTGGCAACTTCTATATAAAGCAACCTGAAATTACACGAATAGCCATTGTGTTATCCCACACCCCAGGACATCACCACAAACAAAATCTCACACTTAACAAAAAGAAAATTACACCATGTGCCTTGGAGGAAATTGGAAACATTAGCACCGATCTGTGCAAATGAATGTTTTTCTGAACAATTATAACTTATTAAATGGAATTTGGCTTGAAATTAATATTACAAGGTTTGTGGTGCTCTAATTTTTTTAATATTTAAAAGATTTATAATCCTTGCAAATTTTACAGAGAGAAATAAAAGAGAAAATCCAGTTTGATTCATTTCCTGCAATATAACTCACTTGGACTGACTGATTTAAAGCCCAGAAAAAGTCCCCTCTAGTCTCCTCCTCCCTGGAGCCTGAATCCAGAGAGACTCTTTCAATGTATGCTCAGCCACCAGCTACTGCAAGTCACTTAAGTAAACACATGGGCACCTTGGTGAAAGCAATTGCATGGTCTGAATACCATCAACTGACACTTCTAGTCAGTGACCCTCTCAGGTCTCAGAAATGGTCTTTTCAAATTCCGGGTCTTGAGGTATTGATTTCAATCAGCAGCTTTTCCTAAGAGCATCATTTCAAAAATAGCCCTGTCACAATTCTACTATCTCATCTTCGCTTCATCTGGGCTTTGTATTCCTGTTTGAAACCATTTTGTGAGATGACACCAGAGGCTTTTACTGAGGCATTGATTGAGCGTGAATCATACATGAATAATAGAATTTATTCTCCTGTATATGAGAAAATGCTCATATTTAAGTTTAGTAGAGGGAGGTTTCAGGTTTAACATATGAAATATTTTTTCTCTTACAAAAATACAATGTCAAATTAGACCACAGTAATAAAACTCGCAAGCTTGTTTCTGACCTGGTGATGACAAGTCCCGTATCATCTTTTTGTGACATATATGTAATGCACATAATGTTTAAGAAGAAAAGCAAAAATGGTGGTGTGTGTGTGTGTGTGTGTGTGTGCGTGTGTGCGTGCATATGTGTGCGTGCTTGTGCGCACGTGTGTCTTTCTGTTTTGCCCAGGTAGCTTTAGAAAAAAAAATAATAATCTCAATATAGCTTTTTTGCCTTCTTGGTCATTGTATCTATACTTTTTTCTGAAATTATAATTGTAAGCTACCCAGCAAAACTTCATTTGATCACAGTGATGAAAAAGCACACTCACAGACTTTTACCATGCGATTGCAGAGGTTCAAAGTCACCTCATGTCTTACTTATGAAAATTCTTGGACTGCTTTTCTAACAATAATTTTCTACTGACAGAAAATTCAAACTGTTTTCATATTTAAAGGAAAAGATCCAATATAAATGCTTTCTATGTCCTATGAATCCCATAATAAATGCTTTATATATTTTTCCCTTTGATTCTGCTATGTACCCTTTGAAAAAGTAACATTTACACTGTCAGTAAGTAACTGAACTTTTTATTTTTATTTATTTTTTTACCTTTCAAGACAGGATTTCTACATGTAGCCCTGACTGTCCAGGAACTCACTCTGTAGACCAAGCTGACTTTGAATCCAGATTCACCTACTTCTCCCTCGCTAGTGTTGAGATTAAAGGCATGTGCACCCACCCCCAGCTTAAATATGTAGCCCAGGATGGCCTCTAACTTGTGATGCTCTTACCTCCACCTCCTTCAGAAATCTTACTGGTGTGTGCCACCACAACTGGCTAAAATGGGTTTTGAATTCAGATATTCCGAGCACAAATATAGGCACAAATTTAGCATCTACTGTTCCCTGGCATCTGGGGTATGAGGTATAATACTGATAGGTATAAGGTTCCTGTCCACAGGAAAATGAAGTCAACTAACAATATAATGGAGAATATAAATTTAAGTTTCATATTGACAAATGTATAACCACACATATATATTATATGCACACACACACACACACATAGATACATACATACATACTTATATATGAATACAAGGAGTTTGGAGCCACAAAGCAAGGATGTTTCAACTTAGGAAAAAATGTCTCAAATTAATAAGAAAACACAACTATTCTACATGCCAAAAGGTATTTCATAAAATTAAGCATCCACCAGTAATCTAAAAGAATTTATAACTTAAAATATATTAAGAAAATAAGTCCATGTGATGTGAGCACTGCTGTTTACAGAGAAAAATCAATAAATGAGTTTAAACTATTAGAAATCATAATGTTTTGATGGCTATGATTGATATAAGCTCATTGTGCAAAAAAAGAGCACTTTCTGTGTGTTGTTAATTCCATATTAAACAAACAAGCAAACAAACAAAAGCACCCCAGGATAGGAAAAGATCTATTAAAGGCCTCCTCTCCAGTTGATGGCCTCACCACACGTCCTTTCAAAAGGACTTTAATGGTGTCTATCTCTCCCCATACTCTCCCCTGCCTTCCCTTCCTTCATCCCATTTAATTCTTACTGTTTCATTATTCCCTTTCTCTGTTTTATGTCATTATATTCTAGAATACAGTCCTCATCAGAGAAGCCTCCTTTTGTAGTAGATGGCAGTTAACACAGAGACCCAAAACTGTTCAACATGCAGAGCATAAGAGACTGCAGAGTGCTCAGCCCTAAATAGGGCATCTATAGTATTCCCCCTCCAAAACCTGGGGGAATCGTCTGGAAATATCAGGCAGAAAGACTGTAAAAGTCAGAGGGTGTGGCTGACTACAGCAGAATGATCTTTTCTGGATACAATGGGGTAGTTGCTCAGACACAGTCAAAGTGGTGGTGGTAGCACGTACAAGATCTGAGCGAGCTCAAGCCAGACAAAATCTTAGCCTGATGTGAGGAAGCGGTCACAAATCCCCACCTCTAGCTGAGGAACTGCAGTCACCTGACAACAGCTGGAAGACAGACAGACAGACAGACAGACAGACAGACAGACAGACAGAGTTTTCTTTAAAAATGTAGCCCCTTGTACTATACACAATCACTATACAATGAGATGGCCCCACATCCAAGAATAGGTGACCAGCACAAAATCAACTTGACTTTTTTTTTTAAATAAAGGCTGGGGTGAACCTGGGAAAAGTTGGTGAAGGGGAGTGAATGTGATTCAAATGAATTCTATGAAATTCTCAAAGAAAAAGATTTTTCTTTTCATTTTTTAAGACAGGGTTTCTCTGTGTAACAGCCCTGGCTGTCTCAAACTCACTTTTTAAACCAGGCTGACCTCAAACTCACTGAGATCAGCCTGCCTCTGTCTCCCAAGTGCTGGGATTAAAGGTGTGCGCCACCATGGCCCAGCAAGATATTAATTGTTTTTTGCTAGGCAAAGAATTTTATTAACCTTTTTCCAAACTTTATTCCCAGGCTTCTTCAGCTTAATTTTCTGCAAAGAATAAATTGTGTTTAAACAAAAAATGAAAAGAGCTTCAGTGTCCAAGGGGCTTGGCCTTAAAAATATTAGCGATCTAGATTTGATCAGATCCATAAACAAAAGACCTTTTAAAAAACAGCCATGATATAAAATAGCAGCTCCTGTAACTTCTGCAAGTGTCACTTCTTCAGAAGTCACCTCCGTTCAGTTTTGGAGAATTTTGATGAGGCTTCTAAGAGCAAAGAAATTAATTTTTAAAAAGAAAACATGAGCAAGGGAGATCCTTCCATTTTCTGGTATCCTCTTCAATTTCTTTCTTCAAAGACTTAAAGTTCTTGTCAAATAAATCCTTCACTTCCTTGGTTAGAGTTACTCCCAGATATCTTATGCTATTTGTGGCTATTGTGAAAGGTGATACTTCTCTGATTTCCCTCTCTGCTTCCTTATCCTTTGTGTATAGGAGGGCAACTGATTTTTTGGAGTTGATCTTGTATCCTGCCACGTTACTGAAGGAGTTTATCAGCTGTAGGAGTTCTTTGGTGGAGTTTTTCGGGTCGCTTATGTACACTATCATATCATCTGCAAATAACGAAAGTTTAACTTCTTCCTTTCCAAATCGAATCCCCTTGATTCCCTTATGTTGTCTTATTGCTATTGCTAGAACTTCAAGCACTATATTGAAGAGATAAGGAGAGAGTGGACAGCCTTGTCGTGCTCCTGAATTTAGTGGGATGGCCTTGAGTTTCTCTCCGTTTAATTTGATGTTAGCTGTCAGCTTGCTGTAAATAGCCTTTATTATATTTAGGAATGACCCTTGTATCCCTAATCTCTCCAAGACCTTTATCATAAAGGGGTGCTGAATTTTGTCAAATGCTTTTTCAGCATCTAATGAGATGACCATATGTTTTTTTTTCCTTCAGTTTGTTTATGTGATGGATATGGGAGCAGGGAAGCATATATCTCAATTAAGGGAGCCATCTGAGGGTTGTCAAGAGACTTGACTCTAGAGGGGTTCCTGGGTTTCCAGGGAGACGCCCCCAGCTAGTTCCTTGGGCAGCTGAGGAGAGGGAGCCTGAAAAGGCCAGTTCCTATAGCCATACTGATGAATTTCTTGCATATCACCATAGAACCTCCACCTGGCGATAGATGAAGAAAATGACTGAGCTCCCAAGGTCCTGATGAGGAGCAGAAGGAGGGAGAACATGAGAAAGAAAGTCAGGACCTTGAGGGGTGCGTTCACCCATGGAGACGGTGGGACAGAACTAACGGGAGATCACTAAGTCCAGTTGGAATGGGACTGATGGAACATGAGACCAAACCGGACTCTCTGAATGTGGCTGACGGTGGAGGCTGACTGAGAAGCCAAGGACAAAGGCGCTGGGCTTTGATTCTTCTGCATGGACAGGCTCTGTGGGAGCCTTCTCAGCTTGGTTGATCACCTTCCTGGACCTGGGGGGAGTTGGGAGGACCTTGGTCTTAACATAGAGTAGGGAACCCCAATGGCTTCTTGGCCTGGAGAGGGAGGGAGGGGGTATGGGTGGACGGGAGGGGAGGGAAGGGGGAGGAGGAGGGGAGGAGATGGAAATTTTTAAATATAAAAAAATAAACCATATTAAAAAAAAAGAAAACATGAAGTGGCAGGAGGGAGGAAGACTCATGTAGACCTGAAAGTAGATAGAGGGAGAAGTAAGGAAGCATAAGTCACCAAATCTTTTCCATATCAGTCTAAGCAAAATAGTGACAGAAATTTTTTGGGTGTTGGAAATGCCATGCATAGAAGATAATTAAAGGAAAAAAATAGATGAAGGGAGAAGAAAGAGGAGTTGAATTTGCAGTTTTAGGTCATGAAATTATAGGAAGATTTGGGGGAAATGTTTTTAAATTATTTTTTAAAGTTCTATTTTGTAATACAACTTAGAGAGATACAGAATGTAAATCAGAATTTCTGAGGTTTGTGAGGAAAACTGCAGAAAACAGATCTGAGAAGGGAAAAGAGGTAGGACATAGATGTTCCAATTCATCAAAAGTCAGGAACTGCAAAAATGTCACATGCATCATATCTTTTATTGTACAAACAGAAGGTGAGAACCATTAACATGGGCTAGTCATTATTTGGGCCTTAAAATCATAAGGTCGAAAATACTCCAACATCTTTCTCTCTCTCTCTCTCTCTCTCTCTCTCTCTCTCTCTCTCTCTCTCTCTCACACACACACACACACACAAAACATGGATGTAATGTTGCTTTACAGTCTTCCTAAAAGAATTTGACATCACAATATTTAAAAAACAATTTTAATCCAAGTAATTTGAATGTTGTTCTACACTTGCCTTACTAATATCAGCAAGGTTCGTAATTTTTATTTAAACAGATATTCAATAAATAATATTTTAGAAAAATTGTAGCTTAGAAAATTGAGAAAATGTGTAAAAACATAGTAGACAATATAATTTGTCATACTAAAAGAAACTTTGCTAATAATAGGCAGAGAAATATAGGCTGACAGCCAGTCTATTTGGATATTTTTAAAGTTTATAAATGTTGAGATGCCAAACTATTTCAGGAAGATAAGAGCTATGAAGCGTGGAGAATCCTAAGGGCAGAATTCACCTTGCTCTTGAATTTAAAAGGGCTGGTCTAAGGTTGAGTTGAGAAGCCCATCAACAGACTTCAGTGACTGGAGACTGGGTTCCAGGTGTGTGACTGTGTATGTAACCATGAATGAAATATGTATAAAAAGAACACCAGCACACTTAAAATCTGGAGAGGAACTAAGATGGCCAAAGAAGAGGAAAAGCACTGAAGAGGTCTAGGAAACAACTCATGTGAGGAAAGTTCTTGTCATATAAGCATACAGACCTGAGTTGATTCCACTAAAGCCACTGTATACTTGCCTGTAATCCCAGTGCTGGGAAGAACAAACAGGAGTATCCCTGGGGCTTTCCCACCAGGCCAGTCTAGCCAAATTGATGAACTCCAGATTCATGTTTTTTGAAACCCTGTCTCAAAAAAACAAAGTGGAGTGCTCCTGAGGAGGTACAAAACCCAAGGTCAACTTCTGTCTTACACACATACACACACACACACACACACACACACACACACACGCTGAGGAAGAGTCCAAAGAGAGACATCAGGACTTTATGCCATAAGGAGAACGTTTCATGCTTGATCTGAATGCCCTATTTATAGTTGTCCATCAACATATGAATGAATAAATGAATGAAATTGTGGTGTTGTATGGCAGTTTCCTCCAAGGTTAAAAAACTTCTGTCTTGGCAAGAACCTTTAAGACACAGAATAGGAAAAGGGAAGTGAAACAACAGGATATTTTTAGGACAGAATGGTTGTCAAAAGGTGAAACACAGGGTCTTCTAAGGGGAGGTAAAACAAAATGGCTTTGGGAAGTCACTGAAACTTATCAGATTTCACTAGGATCCTTTACCCAATAGTGTATGTGAGCAATAAAGACTCCAAAAAGTCACTCTTAGATAAGTCCAGCTGTCTCGAAAGAGGCTAAGACCACTGAGCCACGGGGAAAGAACACTCCAGCCTGCTGAGTTTCCTGAAGGCTGTGCAATGTGATACAGGTTTCCAGTTTTTGTAAAGTGTCACCCATGTTTTGGGTGGGCTTTGGTGATACATCTGTCTTTGACTCATTTCTGCTCCTGTAAATAACCCCTCACCCATATTCCTGTAGTAACCCCAATAAGACTTTGGTTCACCAAGTTGGACTTTGGTGATATCCATATTTTTGTTTGTTGCCAGTTCTGTATTTGTTAATGGTTTTTCAGGTCTCCTCAGAAATATCATCTGGGCATTGATGCACAGAGGAGTTTTATTCAGCAATAAAGAGGAATGAATTGTTTATAGGAGAATGGATCATATGTTTTCTTCCACATGCTGAATTTAGAAGGAAAATAAGGGACATAAGAAACCACTTAGGATATGAAAGGGATAAGAGGGACAGAGAATAAGATAAAAGGGCAGTGAATCAAATGAGGTATATACAAAAAAGTCACGATGAAACTCATTACTTCATTTAATTAAAAAATACTTCAATAAAAATAATTAAAATAGGAAATCAGATTAGGCAGAATTCATATGATGGAAAAATACCAAAAAAATGTCATGAACTAGACCACAAGTTATTTTTAATTTGGTAGTGTGAGGTTAGCTGCTGTGGGACAGTGGTCTTTTATCCTGTCATTTGTATTGCTTTTAATAAAATGGTGATTGGCCAGTAGCTAGGCAGAAAGTATAGGTGGGGTAATGAGAATTCTGGGAGGGAGAAAGTTTCAGTCTGCATTGTCACCCAGACACAGAGGAAGCCAGACACAGAGAAAGCAAGATGTGACTGTCTCTTTCTCCAAAATAGGTACCAACCCACATGGCTAACACAGACAAGTATTTGGGGGCTAATACAAGTTATAAGAGTTAATAAGAAGCCTGAGCAAATAGGCCAATCAACTTATAATTAATATAGACCTCTGTGTGATGTCTTTGGGAATTAACACCTGCAGGAACTGAGCAGGACAGAAACCTCAATCAACAGATAGCATGATGTATGCATTTGTATATATATACATGGAGAAGAATAAAAAATCCAACAATGCAATAAGAGGTAGAAATCTCTAAAAAAAAAAAAAGCATAGCCAAAAAGCTATAGAAAGGAATGTCAAAGGGGTGACAAAGACACTTGTTATCCTGATGACCTAATGTTAATGTCTGGAAATCACATATTGACACATGAAAGGAGAGAACTGACTTCTGAAAGTTGCCCCATGACCTTCACATGTGTACTGTGGTGCATAAGCACACACAGACACACCCTCACATACATACAGACACACACACAATAAATAAATAGATAAATACATTTTAAAGGGGGTGGAATATGGATGGAGTAACAGAATTCTTATGACATTTTTTCTTTTTCATTTTTTATGCCTTCTTATATTTTGATAATATTTAGCAATATACTAGCACTACCTATGAAAGGGAAACAAATTTTCAAAGTAAGGTCTACATTTTACACTAAAAGACATCTTTGGGAGTGATGTCATAACTAAGTAAAGTGTTTGCTGGAAAAGCAAGGAGACTAAAATTAAGGGATCCCCAGAATCCATGACACTAGGGCACTTGATCAATTATGTTCATAATAGCTTCTTCATAATAGCCAGAACCTGGAAACAACCTAGATGTCCCTCAACTGAAGATTAATGGATAAAGAAAATGTGGTACATTTACACAATGGAGTATTAGTCAGTTGATAAGAATAATGACATCATGAAATCTGAAGGTGAATGGATGGAACTAGAAAAGATCATGATGTATGTGGTAATCCAGAACCGGAAAGATAAACACGGTATGTACTCACTTATAAGTGGATTTTAGCTGCAAAGTAAAGGATAACCATGGTACAATCCACAGATGGAGAGAGGCTAGGTAACAAGGAAGGCCAGGAAGGGGCACTCTGATCTCCCTGGGAAGGGGAAATAGAATAGATTTTGTCCGTGGACTGGGAGTGGGTAGGGATGGGTTATATGGGTGTTCAGGTTAGGTAGGAGTGAGAATAATGAAAGAGCCAACTGGAATGGGGGACATTTCAGGGTCAGGTAGAAACCTGGTGCCAAGGAAACTCTCAGGAATCTACAAGGATGACCCCAGCTATGACTTCTAGCAAGTGCAGATATATAACCTGAACTGGCCATCTCCTGTGACCAGGCAAGACTTCCAGTGGAGGGATTGGGACACCAGCCACATAACCTTCAAACTACAGTCTAATCTGCTTATGGGATGTGCTGGGGTAAAGGTGGTACAGATTGTGGTAGTGGTCAACTCTTAACTGCTCCAGCCTGAGACCCATGCCACAAGAGTGAACCCACTCCTAACACTGCCTGCAGTGTCAAGACCCAAAGACTGGTTGGCCCAGAGACCTAGGATAGAACCAAGCACTACCAGAGGAAGAATAAAATGTAAATGTAATTATGCCTAACAATATTCTGTTATATTCATAGAATGCTGCCTAGCCCGACAGTCATCAGAGAGGCTTCCCTCATCAAGTAATAGAAACAGATGCAGAGACCTGCAGCCAAACATTAGGCCAAGCTCAGGGAATCCTGCTGAAGAGAGAGACAGAGGAAGGATTGTAGGAGCCAGAGGGGTCAATAAAATCACAAGAAAACTCACAAAATCAACTAACCTGGCTCATAGGGGCTCACAGAGACTGAATCAACAACCAGAGAGCCTGAATGGGGCTGATTTAGATTCTCTGCTTATATGTAATAATTGCTTAGCTTTGTCTTCTTATGGAACTCCAAACAGTGAATTCAGGGGCTGTCTCATTCTCCTTTACTGGCTTTTGAGATCCTATTCCTCATACTGGGTTGCCTTGCCCAGCCTTAATACAAGGCAAGGTGCTTAGTCTTTCAACAACTCGATATGCTGTGTTTTATGAATACCCATGGAAGATCTGCACTTTTCTGAATAGAAACAGAGGAAGAGGGGATTGGAAAAAAGAAGAGAAGTCAGGGGAGGGACTGCTGGGAGAGGACAGAAGGAAAAATGTGGTTGGGAAGTAAAACATAAAAAATAAGTAAAATGAGTTGGATAGCAATTGAGGAAGACATTCAATGTCAACTTCTGAACTCCACACATGTATGGAGAACAAAAAAGTGAACCCATATGTGCACCCATACACACCTGCAGAAGCACACGCATACAAATAATACAAAATAAAATAAAAAAGACAATTTTGATATATTTTAGTTTCGTGTAAGAAAACCATCAATGTTAATTATATATCAAATGTGGGCATTTAAACAAGAAATAAGTATGACCAGCAGATGTCTGTAAGCTGTATATAAATAAGCCTACTGGAATAAATCTTTTTTCCTGCCCACCCTGAAAAGATTCTTAGCAATGGACAGTTTTTAACTATATGATAAAATTGCGAATGTGTGTGAAAATTGTTCCTCTGACCTTTTAAATTAAAAAAGCAGGATTTAGCAAGGCATCATAATCAAGCCCTGTCAAGCCAAACTAATGGAGCATGTGATCAACACAGGACAAAAAAATGGAAATGAGAGAAGTGGAAACGCATGGAACAGTGAACCTGGTGACCGTCTGGACCATTTCTTCCCACCTTAGATCTGAATTACCCATGTCCTTGTGAACTTTGGAGACCATACCAATCAGAGTCCTTTAGGTTATTTGTTAAGAATATATACCAAACAAGGCTATCAAAATAGTCCTCACCAGAAACCAAGAAGAGATCCTGATTGTTCTGTAGATACTACTAAGAATCACTGAAAGGTCTGATGAGATGGCATTTAAGCCAGATTCCTAGCAATTACTCCCTATACAGCAATCTGCCCTGAGAGAAGCTAAGGAAAAGAAATCATTTATAAACTCTCAAATCAGGCTGTTTTACATATCTTCTACCCTGACACACATTCTATTGAGAACACAGAACTTAAGTTATAAAGCATAGTTACGGAAAAGTCCAAAAAAGAACTACAAGAAGTTGACCATAGCAGACTAGATAAGCCTGGAAGAGTGCCCAAGTTCTTAATACCTACCATTGGCTGCGAGGATTCCTGCAGCAACCACAAGCTGGTCTCTGCAGATGCACACTGCTTCACAAAGATACCTTACAGGAACTGTCTGTACTTGCCAGTCAGCCTTCTAGGCAACATGCAGGCAGTTTCTAATCCTACCAAAAACACATGCAATGTGGTAGCGGTAACAACCACTTAAGTTCTTTCTACAGAATACCCTTAAAGCAGAGTAATTGGATGCCCGGGAGATAACTTAGTTGGAAAACTGCTTGTCATATAAGCATGAGGACCTGAGTGATCCTCAATGTCCACATTAAAATCAGGAATGCTGGTGTTCATTTGTATGCCCTTCGTTTGGGAAGGCAGAGACAGGAGGAGCTCTAGAGCTCTCTAGTTGGCCTTATGAACAAGCTAAAGGCCAAGAGACCTTGACAAGGGCAAGGTGGGTGGCTCCTGAAGAATGACACCCAACACTGTTCTCTGGACAAAAGATGTGCTCAAAGACACATATGAGTTTGTATATGTACACACACAGCATGAAAGACAGAAAGGGAGTGATACCTGGGAACAATACATTGTTGTGAACCTATCATAGCTTTTGAATTAATGAGCTTTGGTTGGATTTTTAAAGATTTTTAAAATTATTTTCTATTATGCATATGTATGTGTGTTGGTATTAAAATTTGTGTACATGTGTGTAGGTGCCTGTGGAGGCCGGAAGAGGGCATTAGATACCCTGGAGATGGAGTTGCAAGCAGGAGTGAGGTTGAAACCTGAATTCAGGTCCTCTGCAAGAAAAGCAATTTAATCACTGAGCCATTTCTCTTTGGTTGGATTTTTATCCCCCCAAAAATTAAAGCTTTCCATGAAATAAAACAGAATCTTTATGGCTATCATGAAAGGTAATACTTATACTTGAGTTCATATTCTGAGAATGTTTAATTCCTAATTACTACTTAATTGACTGTGCCTCTAAGAAAACAAGCAAATATTACAGACGAGAGACATGGTTCGCTAATATAGCGCTTGCTGAGTGCACACAAAGCTCTACCTGGTGCAGGAGAATTGTCTGTAACCTGTCAATCATGTTTTAAATAAAACACTGATTGGCCAGGCAGAAAGTATAGGCGGGAAAACCAGACAGAAAGTAAAAATGATGTAATGAGAACAGGAGAACTCTGGGAAGGAGGAAGTTGATTCCTCCCACTCCTGCCCAGACCACCGAAGCAACAGGATGTGATCTGCAACCACTGAAAAAGGTACTGAGCCACAAGGCTAACATAGATCAGAAAAATGGGTTAATCAAGATGTGAGAGTTAGCCAGGGAGAGGCTAGAGCTAATGGGCCAATCAGCTTTATAACTTATAGAGATTTCTGTGTTATTTCTTTGGGGTGTGCCGGCTATGGGGTACCGGGCAGGACAAAAACTCAAACAAGCAGGCCTGGCCCCCTCATGTTACATCTACCTAGTACCACAGTTTTTTTTTATTTAAATATCATGGGAAACTTGTGTGAACAACTTTACTACAAGCATATTGAACTCCAGATACCAGAGCAGAAAGACAGAATTGTGTTCAAGCTGGTATTCTTCCATCACTGAAACTGGAGAACAGCAACCCCAACACAAAGACAATGCACAGGGGCTGCTGGAGTTGTCTTTCATTGAACTGACTGATTTGTTTAATGCAGCTGTCATTTAGACGAGGATTTCCTTTCCTATATGTAGTATTGTGACTATCATTACATAAGGAAAGCAGAGCAAATCAAGGTACTGTTCTAGATCAAATGTGGGAGGTTCAAATTTCATCTCCACCACGTGTAAGCTTTGCAACTGGACCACTTAAGGACTCTGAATCTCAACCCTTCAATACTAAAATGGAGAGCACTGGAATTTACCTACCTCTCTGGTAGGAAGTAATCTTCTCACTGACTTCTATAATGGTCTGAGTTTGGTTTATAACTGACACATGATGGCTCTTTTAAAAGATAATTTTTATTTGGAATGAAAATATAGAGTCATCTCTGCCATTTCCTCTGGGGAGGGGGCAGAGGGCTGGGCAACATAAGGGAGATGCTCCCATATAATACTCAAGCCCTCGCCTTGTTGTGTAAACCTTCCCTGGTGACAATGACAAAAGGCGGATGCTAGTTCCAATCTGGACCCTAGGACAGGGCAGGGAATATTCCATTTTATGATTATTTAAAGGATTTATATTTTCTTGAAAGCACATGAGGTCTAAAACATGGGGTCTAACAAAATAGACCCCTAGTGGAGTAGTCATTTTGTATGCACAAGTTTCTGTTCTTGCATCTCTGTGCATGGAGTGTTTGTAGAGTTGAACAACCTAGCCAAATCAAGAGCTAAAATGGCTGCCTATAGAGTACCAGTCTGACTGACAAATCTGTTTTGTCCTATAAAGATTCTTCTTTCAATGAATAATTCAGACTCAGAATGCATGTTGGTAACTATATTTAAACCAAAAATTCCTCACATAATAAATACATTTTATGGACATTAACTTCAATTTTACTTCAGAAAGCTATTTACAATATAAATAATTATAAATGGAAACACTTTGCAAGATATCATTGACATTGCTATTATTTTCTACTTTACATTCCAAAGTAAAAGTTCAAATTACAAGTTTATACTACAATATCACTAAAAACTATACATTGCAAGAGGGTATTTCAAACCACTATCTTCTCTCACAAATATAATCCTTTTTATAGCATGTCAGTCAAAAAACAAGCATAAAATATTTCTTCTTTCTTGAAGTGCCTCTTGTTTCTTTTCTATTTTTGAAATCTATTCCTTGGAAAAGAAATTACAGTTATTGGAAAAATTTATCAATGCCAATTTCATTTCTTTTGAAATGTAAACACATCATAATTATTAGGTAGGAATTTAATGTGATTATCAGATTAGGACAAAGTCCTCTTACCTAGTTTATGAAGGCAAAATTCACACAGCAAATCCCAGTAAATAAAACTACAATGATTATCTTAAAATTATGAATTATAATTTCTTGTGTGAATCATCATACATTCACATTGGATATAGCACATTTATAAATTCTCAAAGTAATATAAAAGTCATAGTGTTTGTGTATGTATGTGTGTGTATGTGTGTATTTTCTACACACAGTCTGAGAGAAAGAACGCTGAACGAATGTCTATATGGAATTGTCATCTTACCTTTTGAATTTAAGCACTACCCGTACAACCTTTGTGCACAAGAAATAAGTACCACACAAAACTTTCCCCCAAGAACATTTCCTATTTATGATACACTTGCATGTATCCACAGCTTTCTGCCCCTCACTTAAAATTTAGAGTGTCTTATTCACCATATATCTTCACAGTAAGAGCTAGCCAACAGATTTTTACCTACAGTGAAATCCTTATAAAAAAAAATTAACATTTACATGAATGCTCAATTACTTATTTGGAGGACTTACATTCTCTGTTAAGTCATTCAGAAAACTGGATGTGTTTCTACATCTACCATTTGAGAAAACTAAGAAGCCAAACCCAGACATTCATTTCTTTTTTTAACAAGAATGGCAATACCACAGTGTAAGCTATTCCAGGCAAGATAAGCGATTCCCAGTCAAGTCCTCAGCTCTCACTGTCACTCTCAATTACTGTTAGCACTGATAGATCATACAAATAGCTTGGTGATTAGCTGCTTCCCAGAAAGATAAACAGACAGAGAGGTGCAGAGCAAGAGACAGAGTTAAAAAACAGCAAGTCTGTATATTCAGTGTGTTTCCAGCTATACTGTCACTTACGTAATCTACATCTTTGGGGGGGCTTTCATTTTATTTGAAAATATCAATTCATACTTTCCAAATAATATCATATTACAATTAAAGTCCACATAAAAAAGAAATAGAAATGGAAGATATTATCCTTTTAAGGAGATCCCATTCAAGGTTATATTAAGTGGGATTCTCTTCCCAAAGGCAGCATGTGGCAGGCAGCAGGGTGCAGACGTGAAGAACAATACTCGCTGGGAATACTCTAGCGCTATAAACTATAATCAGAAAATAATAAGAAGCTTTCTGTATAAGCACTGAAAAATTGTTTATTACATACTGCCTGGTTTTGAATGTCCTATCAGTTTTGACATAGTGTCTTGTACAGACAAGTACAGCTTAGAAAAACTGTCACATTAGATTTTTCATGTGATGTCAAAAGATTTGTGGGGACAGAGCATACATAAATGTCTCATCTACATTGTCTCTGACCTTAAAAATACATCCAAAAAGAATATATCAACTGTATGTTCACAATAATAATTTTAACAGGAAGACCGGGAAAATTTATATTTCATTGGTCACCCACCATTTTAAATTTTATCTTGGTAAAGAAAGTAAATAAGCATCAGAGATATTCTTACTATTTCCAGATAAAATAGGCTTCATAAAGACTAATGAACTATGAATATTGTAGTGCTATAATTAGATGTAACATTTTTTTTATGAATTCCCAAAGTGATAGAAGGAAACATGCCTCTCAGGCTTTCAATATTTTAGTAAAAATGGTAAAATCAAGAATTAAAAATAAAGCCAATTTAATTTTAATTTTAATTTTGATAAGGTTATTGGAAATGTATTTATTCTAGTCCCATATTTTTAAGACGCAGATAATTATTTATAAGCAAATACGTTCTTATACAGAACAAAATAATGGAGGCTACAAATACATTCTGTACATCTATGTGAACAGTCAGAAGTCACCTAACTGTAAAAGGTCAATTCATTTGGAGTCATTTATAATAATCATGCCATTTTGCCAAACAATGTAAACTATATATAGTGAGTCTTTGAAGCATTATGTGCAATATTATAAAATTATCACTGCAAAATTGACATTTGTTTAATTAAATAAATGGCTAGTATATTTTAAATGGGTAAATCTACCAAGACTGTTAATGAAAATATAATTTAGGAGATTCTGTCTTCTTTTGAAAACATTAGTTCTGGCATTCTGGGAAGCATTGTTTCTCCTTATGAGACTCTGTCTGTGGAGTTCACAATTTATTTTTATATGAGTTATCCTCCACATTAAAAACTCTGTTAGAATTTCTTTTGTGACAATCCTCTCTTTAGTATTAGTTCATATGCCTAGGTTCTTCTTCCTATTTCTTATAGAAGGTACCTCTGATAAACTAATATATACCTACCCAGAAATATAACCTACTTGTATAGATTTTCTGCCCAAAATACACACTCACCAAATACCTTTGCCTGACCTACAGAATTTTGTAAAACCATCGCCATTCCAAAAACATTTCTCATGTTGAAATTTTAGCCAAATCATCTATTCTATGTGTTTCTCAGAAATAATTTTCTCAAAATTACAGAATATTTTTCTTATGGGGTTCAAATTTTAGTTTTCCTTGTCCTAAGAACATTTTTGAAGGTACATTTAAGTGCACAAGCTATGTTCTCACTGACTTGCACCTGTCTTCATTTTCATTGATAATATTGTTCTGCTATACTCAAGTAGTTAATTTTATGTATTCTCTTCTCTCATGTACAAGCAACCCAATGTTATAACTCTAAATGTATTGTCATACAGGCTGTCACCAAATGCTTGTGTTGAGTGATGAAAATACAGTGCTAATCCCTGAGTGTCTTATGCCATGTAATGCTTTCATAATCAAGTCCTTCCAGTACATTCCCCTCCTTAAATACCACAAAAGTAAAAGGCATGGGAATACTAAGAAATACTACCTATGAAACTTTTCTAACCAATCATGTCATTTTCTTTGAATACTACAGAATAGTGCATTTAGTAGATTTAACTATTTTTTCTTCCCCCTCATAAATTTGCACCATCTTCATTTGGCTGCATCTAAGAGAGAGTTGATTATAACTCTTCCTGCCTGAAAGAGTCCACACATTGCTTAAATAACAAAGTATCTAGACCTGTATGGAAAAATCAAAAGTCCTGAAAACTCATAGCAGAAATTTAACTGTTTACAAGTTACTCTGCACTAATGAGTCATAAACCATGGACAAGAGGTGCTTTTCAGACCAGAAAACCAAGATGCAGGGACTGTGAATGATGCATCTATGGTCCCAAATTTAAGTGACAGGTAAGAGCAGAATAGAAACCCAGAGATCTTGCAATATAGTTCACTGGACTTTTTACTGTGCCACCTAGACATTTGAACAAGTATGTTGTTTTCGCTGTTTACAAATAGCAAAGAAAGTCATATTTTCCCTGTGAGTTCCCCATGCACCTTTTGAACCACTTGTCTATCTGCCCAAGCTTTAAACTTAGACCCTCTCATAAGACTTTTCACATGACACACTCTCGTATCTGTGCTTTGAGATGTTTTCCAATACTTATCCTGTTGGCCTGTAGTACTTTACAGATCTTCCTTAGTTACTTTAGCACTAATGAGCATTTTGTCTGGGTGAACTGGTTTAAATTTCTTATTTGTATATCTAAGTCCCCAAAATGTTGTTTACCTGTTTTCAGTCTTAAAAGTTGTTTTGACATTCAGTATCATTCTATGCTGCTTTGCCCTTTCCTTCTCTAACCCACTTAAATGAGTAAGCTACACTTGTTATGTGTCTCCTGACATTTCAATGCTATGACATAGAAAGATCCTTACTCCTGTGTCAAAGCAATCCTGGTCCATGTCTAACTCAAAAGTAAGGTGGAAAAATCACTGCTTCCTGACTGTGTCTAATGGGTACCAGGTGAAATGCATTCATGTACTGTAGATAGCACCATTTCTCTAATTCATGCCTGAAACCAAATGAGTGAACCAGCTCAAAACCATGAAGATGAAGAAACAGGTTTACAAGACATGTCTGTCTTCTCTTGAGCTATTTTCGGAACTGGTATTCCTTAAGAAGCTTCATGTGGTAGGTACCCATTTTGTGTATTTATGCATGTGAAGTGTACATAGCAGTTTGTGAGTAGCATAAGATTTATGTGCATGAATTCTACTAGATTGTCGTGACACAATTCATCAGCCCTTCCAAGTGGTGTATATGCTTAATTTGCATTAGTATTTTTCAGTTCAAATATATCTACTATGGTTCCACTGTAATATGTGGGCAATTTCCGTATTTATTTGAGCTCATTTATCTGTGTATAACCCTGAACGTTGGGGTTGTTTTTATTTTGTACTTTTTATTCCCACAGAAACTCCTGCCAAATAGCCAGAAACTTTAACTTAGCTTTTCTAACAATCTGTGGCATAGTCAATGCTGCTAAGGGGGCATTAAATGATAAATATCTTTCAGAGACCCTTGAAGAACAAAATATCTTAGAAAAACATCAGCTTCCATTGGTTATTATAACAGATGTTCCCTTGTGTCCTTGTGTTGGGTCTGGCTGCATCCTCAGATGGGAAGTTACATCAAAGTGTGAGCCATTACATCCCAAGGAATAGTTTTTAATAGTTTCACTGTCATATAAATGCTCCAGGGCATATCCAGTTAATGTATAGGCATGCTTATCAAAATACTGCCGGTGGGAGGCAAAGCAGTTTGGAGAGATGGCAGGATGGTCTCCTGCTGTCTGATGAGGAGACATATCTGAATGTAGATAGTCTTTAGCCAAGATCAAACTGGACTTTGTAATGCGGTCAGAACTGGGACTACTTATCCGAGATAGTGCAGTGGGACTGTTGTCATAGTCATTTTCATGAGGGCTGAGCATCTTGCCCTCTCTCTGCTGGATATGGTCACATGGTGAATTGCTGGCAAGAGCAGAGCTGTGGCAGACTTCACCTGACGGTGGAGCCTGTTGATAGTTTGCAAAACAGAGGGAGTGTTTTTTCCCAGCTCCATTAATGGAAGCCAGTTGGTCTGGAGGTGCTTTCCTTAGCTGTAATCTGTTCTCTTCCTCTTTTATCATCTGCTGCGTGGCTCTTATGAGAGTTTCAATTTTGCTAGGTTCATGTGGGCTATTTTGATACTGTTCAGTGCGGTATCGGTCACCTGATTCACTGGCTGACCCAGGGTCTGGAGAGCTGACCACACTATCTTCTTCCCAGTGACCTCGACCTACATAACAAAAAGTAAAAAGTAAGTGGTGTCAAAATTCACACACACACACACACACACACATGCATTTCTTTCCTGAAAAAAATACCTTACATCTTTCATTTTAGTGCAATATTGGAAATAGAAACAGGTTTGTATGACAGAATATTGACATTTGTACTAAAATTCAGATGTATATTGGATTTGTCCATAATCAAAGGGTTTCAATCGCAGATAACATTTATAAAATGTTTCTTAGAAAATAAATTTTATTCATGAGTTGTAAATATCAATTAGTAAATCAGTAAAGCACATTCATATTTCCCTATGTACATAAGTTATTGGACCTGCACATCTACAAACAATATGACTGTGAATACAATTTGGTTTTTGTTATTAGAATGTTTTCAGTTGAATTTAAAGACAACTGTTGTATAAGCTGAACTATTATATTTTAAATAAGTCATTGAAATTTTTTATAATTCTTTATCATAAATGAGACTATACTAAAGTTCTATTATTAGTTTTTTAAAAATTGGAGTTGATAAAAATGTTTGTATATGGGTGTGGATGGATAAATGATATCGATGTAAAGATAGTTATCATAACCAAAAGTATAAATACTTTGCTCTCAACAGTAGGGTAAGCATGCTAGCTTCAGAAGTAGCAATGGAATCTTGGTTATTTCTGAAACAGAACTCCAATTATTATTGAAACAAAGTCTTGAGTAAATAAATATTGTCATTTTTATAACAACTTGTTCTGAACCAAGAAGGCAGGTCTAACGCCAAAGAGTAATGCATTCAAAATATATTTCAGAAACTGGATTCTTCTCAGTCTGAAACAAATATAAAAAGCTCTTTGTCTTGGAGAGGGGTGGAGTGGGGGTATGGGTGGAAGGGAGGGGAGGGAAGGGGGAGGAGGAGGGAAGGAGATGGAAATCTTTAATAAAAAAAATGAGGAAAAAAAAGCAAAACTAAAAGAAGACAGGGACGTATGAGTGCTATAAACTGCTTGATGTTGCAGCAGAGCCCCGTATCACAAACGCCATTGCTTCCTGTCCTCTTTCCTTGTTTTATTTCTAACATTTTCTTCCAATCCATATAGGTTAAGCCAGAGTTTTGCTTCTCACCTTTATCGGGCAAGAAATTGCCCTTGACTCTGGGTTTCCATTACCAGATATTTCTAACATTTTCCTCCGGTCCATATAGGTTAAGCCATAAAGGTTTGCTTCTCACCTTTATCTGGCAAGTAATTGTGCTTTGCCCTGGGTTTCCATTACCAGACTACCAAAATGTTCCTTGGTTCTTAACGGACTGTTTACTCAAAGGAAAAGCAGAAAAAATAAAAAGCAACAGTGGAAAGAAGTTAAAATGCTCAATGAAGTATCTGCCGGGGAGCATTATAGATGAGGACATGATCTAGCACACTTCTCGTGCTAAGAGCAGGGAGAGAATTAACAGGGCCTTTGCAATGTCACTGACTTTTAATAAAAACAGGGAAATCATCAAAGATCTGCCTAGATCTACACTTAATGATCAGGATAGACTCTTCTTAACTCATTTTCTTTGAAGAAAGTAATTACCAAAGTAATTTACTTTGTAATTTACGGAATAATTTAATTTGAAGAAAGTATTACCAATTATCAAAACTTTAACATTAGTGTTCCTTTCTCGGGGTTGGTGGGAAGTTGTGTAACTATCCCAAGGTGAAAATCCAGGTAATCTCTCCAGCTTTTACAACGTGGTATTTTCGCTGTCATGATGATGGGAGACAGCTACCAGGACTTGATTCCCAGAGAAGCTGCACATGTATGCACAGCACCATATCCCACTAAGCAAAGCCTGCCCTGCCCAGCACAGCAACCGTGCCCTGGCAGAGAGAAGATGCCGTGAGGATGCTCTAGGATGACAAGGCAAAATTCAAGTACAACTACAAATTCGATAGATTTATAAATTGCTGATACTTAATTTCTGTTCTCTATGGTTTTTAAAATGAGAAATTTTTCTCATCTGTCATAAATAGGCTAACATTACCAAAATAAATACACTTAAGCTGAGTGGACTTATTCTTCAAATCCCATTGGTGTGGGTTTCTATAAATCAAATATAGAAAACCACAGGAGTCAGTCCCTCCAATGTACGGCCTCTTGCTGGCTATCTGGTACCCCTCAAGATCTTACCATGGATTCTGTGGACAGAGGTGATATGTGGCATGCTGTTCTCATAGGCTTCTCTGCTCTCCGGGGAGGCCTTGGTAAGTGGCAAGGCTGCTCGAGATCCCCACCAGGGATCTCTGCCAGTTGGTGGTGCTCCTAAGAAGTACCTGCCTGCCTCACAGCGGCCTCCCTCACAGGCTTGAGTGTGGAAGTGCCTGTCCTCCACCAGCCTGGAATGATCCAGTGCGAAGCCATAGCAGAGGGAGCTGCGATCTGGCAACTGCCTGTAGGCACATGACACTTCGTGCTGAGAGCCAGGCCTCTCTGGGTCCAGGAGCTGTGGGGAGGCAGTATCAGTCAGGGGACTTCCACCCCACTGGCTGTCATGGTCAGATTCCGATCTTTCAGTGTGGAATCCCGAATACTGAAACCAAAAGGATAGGGAACAACAACATCAATAATAATTAAATTAGATTTTAAAAAAAATTAAAACCTTTATTCTGCAAGTACTGAAAGTCACAAAGGCCTGAGGCAATCAAAGTAAGACTCACTGTATCATTAAGGTACCCATTAACTTTGAAAATTTAATTAGCTAATACCCATACAGAAAATCACCCTGGCTGTTAAAAGAGATAAAAAAAATAATAGCAAACATTAAAGTCCGAGGCACTGAATGAACTGAATCGCCCCAGGTTATTCTAACAACCCTTTGGTGTAATGTCAGTGTCCCCAGTAGTGGGGATAGGGATGCTAAATCACAGAGTAAAATAACTGGCCAAGACCACAAGGAAGGACGAATAACAAAATCAAAGCTCAAATTCAAATGTTTCACCATCACCCAAACGAATTTGCCTAAATAAGAATGCAGGAAAATTCCCTATTTTATAACAATTTGCTTTTTATGCTTTTTTTTCTTATAAAAATAAGGTAAAAGCTAAAGCTCAAGGTACCAAAGTTTTGAGCCTTTGTTAAATTCTATTTATTTGTTCAAGTATTTATTTTTAATTGTGTATGTGTGAGCATGTGGATGTGTGGGTGAATGCCCACAGAGGCCAGAGGCTTTGATTCCCCTGAAACTGGAGTTGTAAGCCATCTAACATGGATACTGGAGATTAAACTTCAGTCAGCAAGAGCAATATCAGCTCTTGACCAATGAGCCCTCTCTCCACCCCTGGACAATTTGTACTAAATAACTCCCTGAAAGCTGGGCCAGGTACATATTGAGTACATGGCAGAAGAGCTACTAAATGCTTCCCTAACTCAAATGCAATGTAAGTTCAAAAATCTTGCCCCATGTAAACCTTGTTCATAGATAGGCTTCTAAAGTTCAGTTACACAGGATCATATGGAAGTAACACGGGCCACCACCTTTGTTAGAATTCTGCTGCTCATCTTCTCCAAACTATATCATTGGGTATTACAACAAAATGTAAAACTCAGGATTGTTCAGCGCGTAAAAGCATTTGCTACCTAGAACTGAGTTCAGCCCCCAAATTCTATATCAGAAAAAATAAACTCCCTCATGTTGTTCTTCTGACCTCCACCTGTGCATGGTGGTACACTTGCAAATTGCTTTGTACATCCACACCCACTCATGCACATCATACCTTTACACACAGGTACACACAAACATGCATGAAATAATAATGAAACTTTTAATTTCAAAAGAAACAAAATGTAAAACGTTTCACAGACCTCCCAAGGAAGGTGCTCACTGTCATGGTCTCCCTAGGTCACTAAAATTGGTAGTATATTAGTGTTCATGGTGCTAAAAAGTATTCAGAATACTACCAGAGGAGAAATGTAATCATCTAACCAGTCACAAACCCTGAAACATACAACAGTGACCTGTCTGCAAGATATGCTAGTACGGTGGTGGCACGAAAGTGTCATAAAAGTTGTAGGAGTAACCAACCAACTCTTCGATTGGATTTAAGGCCCATTCCATGAGATGAAATGAAATTCATGCCTGTCACTGCTAAGGTAGTTAAGAACCTGATACTGTAGGTCACAGGCCCAAGTAAAAACCAAGTACTATGATTTTGCAGTCATAGCAAGAAACACACACACACAAAATGATTCCTGATGACATTCTGCTATTCCTATAGATCAATTTCTCACTCAGCCTTCATCAAAGAAGTTTCTTGCAGTCGATGGGAACTGATGCAGAGACACAGAAGTGAACAATGTGTAGAGAGTAAGAGACTTTGGAGCACTCAATCCTAAACGGAATGTCTTCGTTAAACCATTCCCCTCAAGGATCAGGTATCCATGCAGAAGAGGAAGTGGAAAGATTGCAAGAGTCAGAGGATGGATAACTCAAAGAAAACAGCGTCTTCCAGATACAAGAGGACTGATGCACATGTGAACTCACAGGGACTGTGGCAGCACATGCAGGGCCATATTCAAGCCAGACAGGGTCCAAGCACTGAGAGGAGAAAGTGTACACAAGCTCCCACCCCTACCAAGAAGCTAGGTGCAACTGACATCCACTTGCAAAGGAAAAGTTTCTCCAGTGCACTCTTACTGCTTACTGGGTATACTAACCACACTTAAGGGTGGGCCCCCTGCAGTTGGTTGAGCAAATCACCTGTGCTGAGCCTGTCACAGTACAAAGCTAAGACTCCACCTTCTGCCAGACCTACCCTGAGCTTGATTCTTCCCACCTGAATGCAAGCAGGCAATTCTACCCAGGGTGCTTGGGAAGGGAGATGAGGCACCCAGGTTCTTGTCAAGCAACCAAAAGCTATGTTAATAGGTGTCACACTTAGGACAAATCTTAATGCAAATTCCAAGTCAAAATTCTTCCCATGTCCATTCTTAATTATCATTTCTATTATTTTCCAAATACACATAAGAGTTATCAGCATTTTCCAATAACAAAAAGAAGTCCAACTTAGTCTCCTTGCAGGGTTATAAGTAGAAGACACCAAAGCACCCTGAGTTCTAATTCCTACATCATAACTCCCACCTGCCACAAGCCTTTTCTTCCGGTCATGCCAGCCTCTTTCCACAAGACAGCAACTTCTCTTTCAGCAAAGCAAAGTTAATGCATCCTGATCTTCCTGAGTGGAGAAATGAATGCTACATTTGTGTCTTCTTCAGCAATGCTTGCCTCTGAGAGGCTCAGATATCTGTACTGTCCCAAGCTGGGAGTTGTCCAGACATCACTTGTTTTTATAAAAGTATAAACTAGACCTATTTTTGAAGTGCTCCAGTCAAGACTTCTGAGCCCTGTTGAGTGGAAACGGCTTTCCCTGAGTGTATATGAGAAAGTAATATCACATCAGAGAACAGTGTATGAATTGCTCATGAAGAAAATCTAACAGGAGGAAACCCAGGCATACATGAGGTACATATTTCAATAGCACTGGAAGAGAATCTAAAGGGAAGCCTCTTGTCAATAGCCTGGAAACCACAACAATAAAGACACTGCCCGGAGACCGTGAAGCGGGCAGAGCAGAGCAGCTCACTCAGAACGAGAGCTTAAATTGCTTTGACACTACAGATGGAGTCTAGATATAAATGTTTGTTTTTTAAGGAAAATGCGTGAATGTCTACTAGCACACAAAAACAAAACTCTCATCCAAAGTTACTTCTTTTCTGGTTTAGCTTAACTTTTATGTGTGTATGTGCTGTTTTATTTTGTTTTGTGAGATAGGGTCTCACTGTACAGCCCAAACTGTCTTAGAAGGCTCTATGTAAATCAGGCTAGTCTTGAACTCACAGGGATCCATGTGCCTCTTCCTCCCTAGTGCTAGGATTAATGGCTTACACTACCACTCCTAGCCACAGTTACTTCTTTAAATGAACTATACTCGATATAAACATTGTTGTGAATATTAAAATATGGTTAGTTCATTGTTTGATTTGAAATATTTTTCGCTTTTTAAACTATTTTTATTTTTGATATTATTATAATTACATTATTTTCCCTTTCCTCCTCCACCTTTATTTATATAAAATTAATGGCTTCTGGACTCTTTTTCTTTAATTATTGTTACAAACACACAGAGAGAGAGACACACACAGACACACATACCACTGCTAAATATATAAATACAACCTGCTTAATCCATATAATGTGATTTGTATGTCTATGATTTTGTTGCTGACCACTTGGTATTGGTGATTTGAAATATTTCAAGTATTTATCAAATATTTGGGGGAAGAAAGAAAGGAATGCAGAATACTACTCAGCGGTAAAAAACAATGACATCTTGAATTTTGCAGGCAAATGGATGGAAATAGAAAACACTATTCTGAGTGAGGTAACCCAGACCCAAAAAGATGAACATGGGATGTACTCACTCATAATCGGTTTCTAGCCATAATTAAAGGACATCGAGCCTATAAATTTGGGATCCTTGAGAAGATAATAAGAAGGTGAACTCCCAAAAAAAGATATAGTAATCCTCCTGGATATTGGAAGTAGACACGATCGCCAGGCAAAATTGGGAACTTGAGGGTTGGGCGAGACTGGGCCAAGGGAAGATGGGGAGAGAAAAGTGGGAAGGGGAGAATGGGGGGAGCTCAGAGGAATGGGGTGCTTGGGATATAGGAAGGGTGGATATGGGAGCAGGGAAGCATATATCTTAATTTAAGGAGCTACCTGAGGGTTGTCAAGAGACTTGACCCTAGAGGGGTTCCCAGGTTTCCAGGGAGACGCCCCCAGTTAGTTCCTTGGGCAGCTGAGGAGAGGGAGCCTGAAAAGGCCAGTTCCTATAGCCATACTGATGAATTTCTTGCATATCACCATAGAACCTCCACCTGACGATAGATGAAGAAAATTGTCATTGCCCCACATTGGAGCACCGGACTGAGCTCCCAAGGTCCTGATGAGGAGCAGAAGGAGAGAGAACATGAGAAAGAAAGTCAGGACTGTGAGGGAACCTCCAGCTGGCGACAGATGGGGAAGGTGACTGAGCCCCACATTGGAGCACTGGACTGAGCTCCCAAGGTCCTGATGAGGAGCAGAAGGAGCGAGAACATGAGGGAGAAAGTCAGGAACATGAGGGGTGCGTTCACTCATGGAGACCGTGGGACAGAACTAATGGGAGATCACCAACTCCAGTTGGAATGGGACTGATGGATCATGCGACCAAACCCGTCTCTCTGAATGTGGCCAACAGCGGGGGCTGACTGAGAAGCAAAGGACAATGGCGCTGGGCTCTGATTCTTCTGCATGGACGGGCTCTGTGGGAGCCTTCTCAGCTTGGTCGATCACCTTCCTGGACCTGGGGGGAGTTGGGAGGACCTTGGACTTAGCATAGAGTGGGGAACCCTGATGGCTCCTTGGCCTTGAGAGGGAGGGAGGGGAGGTATGGGTGGAGGGAAGGGGAGGGAAGGGGGAGAAGGAGGGGAGGGAAGGGGGAGGAGGAGGGGAGGGAGGGGGGAGGAGGAGGGAAGGAGATGGAAATTTTTAAATATAAAAAAAAACCATGAGGAAAAAAAAATTAAAAAAAAAACAATTTTTAACAACAACAAAAACAAAATCCTGATTAGGCAGGATATATCAAAAACCTAAAACCATTTTCAAAAGTCTCTACTCAGAGAATAAAAACAAAAAGAAACACTTATAAACAATTCAACAAGAGACTGAGTATGTATACTATATATTTAACTATACAAATTTAACCATTTTAAATGGGTAAAAAATATGGATCAGCTATTACTAAATAGAATATCCAGTGGAATACAATTGCATAAAACTATGTTCAAAATCATTAGTGACTAGGCAGATGTGAGTTAAAACGACAGTGATTTATCATAGCATATCCATCAGGTTGGCCAAAATTGCAGTAATAACACCACATGCTTCTAAAGATGAAGGGAAATAAGGTCAAACATGCAATACTGGTGGGTATGTCAAAGGAGAGAGCCACTCTGAGAAACCATTTTTAAAGCTTTATAAACACCTAACTGTACAATTGCAATATGCAGTCTGGGCACTGCCCTCCCCCACAAGAAGAAAACTATATTCATAGGAAAGCTTGCACACAATTGTTTATGGTCCATAGCAGTGACTCTACCCTAATTTCCAGGTTCTCTCTCATTGTTCTCTTCCATTTAAAAATATTTTTAAATTAATATAACTTACCATATTACCAAATTTAAGGTGAATAGTTCAGTGGTGTTAGTGTATTTTCATGACGCTGGGTCAGTAGCACCACATCCATCTGTGTGTGGACTCTTCACCTTGGGAAGTTGACCTCCTTGATGTTCCTAAGTGATAAATCAGCCTTCCTTTCTTTCATCAGTCCTTAGCAACTGCCATCCTACTTTCTATCTCTATGAATCTGACAGTCATAGGTATCCCAAACATGCCATTTTCTAACTGGCTTATTTGATTTAGCAAAATGCCCTCAAGTTTATCCATACTGCAGAGTACGACACAATTTCCCTACATTTTAAAGCTGTATAATAATTGATTGTTTGTTCATATGATTTTTTTTACCTTTCTGCTAATGACTTTGCCACTTTCTAATTTTTGATATGATACTATAATAAACATGTGTATACAGAAATCTCTGATTAGGGACCAATAACTCCTATATAGACTTCATTTCAATTGGGAGGTACGAAAGTGGTACTACTGGATTATATGATAATTCCACTTCTCACTTTTTGAATGCATTTCTACCAACACCACAAACACAAAATTCCTAACTTCTCTGAACACTCAACACCTGCTACCTCCTCTGTTTTCATGTATGTATTTGTGTACATGTACACACATACACACTCATGTGTTCACTGTAGCCAATGTAATGAATGTGTGAGGCAGTATTTCACTAAGGTTTCATTATCATTTCTGTAAGACTGGTGATCTTGAATCTTTCCATGAATTTATTGGCCACTGTTTCTCTTCTGTGAAAAACTATTATTAAAATTCTTTGCCTATTTATATACACATTTGGGGCTTTTTGGTAATTCTTAAACCAGCTTTGTTTCTCTTCCTTTAATTTTTTTTTCAGAATGCTTGGCAATCATTTTATGACAGAGCTCTATCCACAATCTAATTCTAATTAAATAGCAAAAAACTAGAAATAAACTATCGATCCTTCAGACTATAGATAGCTAGGTAAAACGTAGTGTGCCTCTATCATGAAACATTACTCAACAATAAAACATAATGAAGTATTAACAATACAACAACATAGATGGATTGCTAGAGAGTTATGCGTAGGGCAGAGAGAGTCAACCTTAGAAGGGTGTGTGATTGCAACTATATGCCCTTCTTTGGTTATTATTTTATTTTCAGAACTGGAGCTTGAATCCAGGGTTGTGTTCATGCTAGTAGCTGTATCTCCTGTCCTCCTTTTGCTCTTTTTATTTTTAAGACAAGTTCTCATTGTGATGTCTGGCTTGGTCTTAAGGTCACTTTCTAGCCCAGGCAGATCCTGTCTGACCTTACAGTTCTTCAGCTTCCAGAACTACTGAGGTTACAGGCCTAAGACAACAGATACAGCTATATAATATTATTGATAATAAGATTAAAAACATATAGAAATCTATAGGTGCTTATTAGGGTTTAGAAATAAGACCAGGTACAAAAGAAAAATTGCTGTGACTTTTAAAGGGAAACTTGTAAAATCTTTGTGAGGTCAAATGTTCTGTGCCTTGACAACAAAAGGCAATATCATGGTTATGATAATGTACTCTAGTTTAGTGAGAGTTTACCATTATAAGTGTGTGTGATATTTCTGCTACAATCACACATACATTTATAATTTTATCAATTACATGCTCCAATTTCATATGAACTTATATTTGTATCAAAATTAAATTTTAATTAAAGTGGGAATAAAATAAATTGGAAAAATATAAATAAATATACCACGGGGCATTCATTAACCATCATGTAAAATAATATGACAGTGCTGAGAAAATTTTGCCAATGATAACAATAAATATCAATCAATTTGTTACAAATAAGAAGAATCACAGAACAAAATATCAGCCTATCATGTTAACAGACAATACATCAGGTGCTGGGAATATAATGCCTCTTGTTCAAATGTGAGAATCTGAATTCAAAATCCCTAGAACGTATGTAAAAGCTGGGCTTGGTACAACATGCTTGTAACCTCAGGGCTTTCGGGGAAGAAACAGCAGGGTCACTGAGATTTGTTGGCCATAAGCCTAGTTCCAGTTTCAGTAAGAGACCCTATTCTAAGAGAATAAGAAAGGGTAACAAAACAGGACACTAAACACACCACTGAAACTTTCTGGTGGGCATGGACATATGCACCCACACGTACATATACAAGTGTCACACACCATGTACACCTGTCTTACACACAAAGAGACAGTGTTTCAAAGCCTAAAACTAAAGATGTTCAATACAAAGAAGGCCAATGTAGATTAAAAAGTCAGAAGCTGGGATCTTAATAATGCAGAAATTGGCTTAAAAACATAAAATAATGTAAAGCCATTACTCATAAAAAAAAGTACAGCTGTTATCCACTATCTAACATACCAGTTGTCTTATTTAGGGTTTCTGTTGCTGAGAAGAGACACCATGACCATGACAACTCTTATAAAGAAAAAACATTTAATTGGGGTGACTTACATTTTCAGAGGTTTAGTCCACCATCATCATAGTAATTTAGTCCATTATCATCATTATCAACATGATGGCATGCAGACAGACATGGTGCTAGAAAAGTAACTAAGAGTCCTACATCTTGATACAGAGGCAACAGGAAGTGGTCTGAACTAGGCATAGTTTGAGTATAGGAGACCTCAAAGCTTGCCCCCACACTGACACATTTCCTACAAGGTCCCACCTACTTCAGTGACACCACACCTCCTAATAGTACCACTACCTATAAGCTTATGGAAGCTAATTGCTTTCAAGCTACAAGACTATTTCTATCCACACAAAGCAGAAACCAGAAATATGAGCAGATGATGGAGGAGTGTTTATGTGTTACTTTCATTATTAATAAAGAAAACTGCCTTGGCCCTTTAAGAACAGAAAATTAGGTAGGTGGAGTAGACAGAACAGAATTGTGGGAACAAGGAAGTAGAGTTAGGGAGAGACGCTTCAGGCAGTCGCGTGGTGAGTCTCCATGCTGCTCCTCTCCGAGATGGACGCAGGTTAAGATCTCTCCTGGTAAGCCACAACTCGTGGTGCTACCCAAATTACTAAATATGGGTTAAAGGAAGATGTGAGAATTAACTAATAAGAGGCTACAGATAATGGGCCAGGCAGTGTTTAAAAGAATACAGTTTCCGTGTAATTATTTCGGGTGTAAAGCTAGCCGGCGGCTGGGTGGCGGGATGCAGCCCCGCCGCTTCTCACTACAAGCAGAAACTCAGGGAAGCATTTTATACTGGAAGAACAACACACCACTCTCAGTATAAGATAAATACATTTAAAATATAAGGAAGACTAAAACACAAAACTAAACAAGTTAAAGTTCATAGCTATGCATCAAACATAATGTTATAGCAGCAATTCTATTTGCAAAATACTAGAAATTACCTAAATGTTCAAACACAAAATATTAGTTAAATAAACAGTATGTATGCTTAATGAAGAAGCAGACAGCTGTTTTTCAAGAAAGGAAAACTGGGAGAGAGAATTGAGAATCTAATATAGGAGATGTGGAATTCCCTTCTGTGTGCTGTGAATACCATCGGTTAATAAAGAAACTGTCTTAGGCCTGTGCAAGGCAGACTTAGATAGACAGGGAAAACTAAACTGAATGCTGGGAGAAACAAGGCAGAGTCAGAGAGAAGCCATGTAGGCCCTCCAGAGACAGATGCTGAAACTTTACCCCGTAAGCCACAGCCACATAGTGATACACAGATTAATGGAGAATGGTTAGTTTAGGATATAAGAGTTAGCCAAAAATATAGTTAAGCTATTGGCCAAACAGTATTGCAAATAATATAGTTTCTGTGTGGTTATTTTGGGCCTGAACAGCCAGGAACTAACTAGCAGCCTCCTACTACACATATGGATATGTATGTGTGTGTGTGTATATATATATATATATATATATATATATATAGAGAGAGAGAGAGAGAAAGAGAGAGAGAGAGAGAGAGAGAGAGAGAGAGAGTTAACTTCCATGTAAAACAAGTGAAGCAAAATATGTATATCTTCTATTTTGCATAAAACACAAGATGTGTAAGCAAAAGAAAAAGCAAACCAGTTTCTACTAGGAAGAAGAGGGGGTGACAAGAAGGGAAACAGGAAGCTGGCTCCCAACACTATGTACTGAGATAGACTAAAGCAATGATATATCCGAGGGAATAATCACACCAAGTATGTGTATCTTTGTTTCTAAATACCATTCTCCTCTAAAAGGAACAGAACTCCTTGAAGAAGAAATCAGTCTTTCTAGGACTAGTGCAGGTAGGAAGGGAGTCTGAAATATCTTGGAAAGCCATATAATAAGAAAGTGCTCAGAAAAATAAAATGATGCAGAGGTGTCAAAAAATACATAGGAGTCAGCTTTAAGGACTTCCCTTGGCAAAATAGAGAAAACTTAAAGACAAATAAAGGCAGTATCAGAAGATTTCAGTAACAACAAAAAAAGCAACATCAATGAGCTTATGCCAATCAGTCACATGTGGAAAAGGTGTTTGGGCTAGGAAAAAAACTGCAACCAGCTTAAAGATTTATTTAAACATAAATGATCACAAAGGAATCAAGGGAAGAGTTTATGAGGAATAAACTACTTTTAGGGTCTTCAAGAGTCTAACCAAAAAATTGCTATTCATTTGAAAAAGATAAGAAGCGGTTACTTGGTAGAGAAACCAGGTGATAAACACTGACATCTCCAGATAGCTCAGATAGATGTCAGGGCCTTTAGATGAACATATGCTGACCAGGGTGCTTCTGGGAGTACTCCAGACGTAACAGGTGACTGCAGGGAACCATGAAGATGCAGCACAAAAACTACATAAAACCACTGGGCCTTATTCTCCAAAGCTGACAGTGACATGGAAGAAAGGCAGGCAAGACAAGGAGCTATACAAATTAAAGAAGACTCTAATAGGCAACAACTGTGTGTAATATAATGTGGATGGGAACGTGTACTGCAGGGACACTGCAGATGCTCTGACAGACAGCACGGCCTTGGCCCTACATCTGTAATGTGAGGCCAAATATTTGACTAATGTGAGTTTCCTCAGACTGACAACTGTGCTGAGGTTATCTAGGAAAATATCCTTGTCCTGATGAAATACACAAATATTAATGTTTACATGAAGTGCCATCATGTATGTATCTACTCTAAAATGATCCAGAAAAAAAAATGAGAGAAAGGAATAAGTGAAAGAGATATAATGATAGACCAAACTTAAGACAATTAAGGACTGGGGATGTAAACTTAGTGTGAATGGGCATTCTTTTAAATTTATATATTATATGTATAGAATGATTTGAAACAAAGCCCTTTGTTAAAATAAATTTTTCCTAAATAGAAACTTGCTCTAGCAAGCTTAAACCTAATTGATCAAAATGGGGGGGGGGGGTTAATAACATGATGGAGGAAAAACACAGAGACAGTTGACTGGAGCTGGTGGGATCTCACGGACTATGGACTGATAGCTGGCAAACCTGCGTAGGACTGAATTAGACCATCTGAATGTGGGTGACAGTTATGTGGCTTGATCTGTTGTGGGGGCCCCTAGCAGAGGCACCAGGACCTATCTTGGGAGCATGAACTGGCTTTTTGGAAACCATTCCCTATGATGGGATACCTTGCTCAGCCTTGATGGAACAAGGAAGGCTTGATTCTGCATCAAGTTGTTATGTCAGATCTTGTTGACTAACCAAAGAAGGCCTTACCTCCTCTGAGGAGTGGATGGGGGATGGGAAGGGGGAGGTGAAGGAATAGAGAAGGAAAGAGAGGGGGGACTGTGGTTGGTATGTAAAACAAAAAGCAATTTTTTTAATAAGAAAAGGAACAAAAAAGCTTTAATTGTTCAAATGTCTTCATTATCATTATTATGATCTTTGATCATAACAGGACAATTCAAGCTTGTCAGCTGGGAATGTGAGTAGAAACAAGGGTTGATCTACTGCAGCATGATGTGACTGGTGCAAGAAATCTCCCTTCCTGGGTGTTGGTTTTCCTGTGGAGAAAAAAGGAACAGACTACTTCATAGCACTTGGGATCTCATGCCTTTGATCCCAGTACTTGGGAAGCACATGCTTTTATCCACAGCACTAGGGAGGAGGAGACAGGAATACAAGGTGGGTGGAGACAGGATCTGGACCCCATTCAGTCTGAGGAATCATAGACAGGTACCCATTTGGTCAGAGGTTCTTGAGAGGTGAGAAGTGACTGCGGCTGCTCCTTTTCTCCTCTGATCTTTCAGCATTTTTCTCAATATCTAACTCCAGGTTTTTATTGTTAAGACTAATTAGGATCCCACTTCACCCTACTAAGAACATTACAGACGTATAAGAAATTAAAATACGCATTCCCAAATTTCCAAAATGAAATCAGGCTTCTAACCAACACCCTACACACAAGTCTTTTTACAAATCCTCCGACTTTTCTTCTCACAACTACTTTGTTCTCAATGTTTCTCAGCTACACGCTTCTAAAAAGCCTAGAGACACATTGCAAGGATGTAGAAGGGACATAGCAGGTGGTGAGCTGTCAGGGTAGGATTAGGCAGTGTGGCCTTGCTGGAGTGGAGATGGCCTCATTGGAGAAAGTGTGTCACTAGGGGTGGGTCCCAGTCAGAGTCCTTCCTCTCTCTCTCTCTCTCTCTCTCTCTCTCTCTCTCTCTCTCTCTCTCTCTCTCTCTCTCTCTCTCTCTCCCTCTCCCTCTCCCTCTCCCTCTCCCTCTCTCCCTCCCACTCCTTCTGCCTCTGCCTCTGCCTCTCCCTCTGCCTCTCCCTCTCCCTCTCTGTCTCTCCCTCTCTCTCTCCCTCTCCCTCCCTCTCCCTCTGCCTCTGCCTCTCCCTCTCCCTCTCTCTCTCTCTCTCCCTCTCTCTCTCTTTCTTTCTACCCCCCCATTTGTCTGACACCATAGATAAGGATGTAACGCTACCAGATACTTTTCCAGCCCCATGCCTGCATGTGTACTGCCATATTCCATGCCATGATGAGGATGGACTTAACCTCTGAAACTGTAAGAAAACCCCCAATTAAACACTTTCTTTTATAAGAGTTGCCTTGGTTATGGTATGTCTTCATAGCAATACAATAGTGACTAAGACATCAAGGATAGATAATCTCCATGGGATCACATACTAGCTTGTGGATGGTCCCCCTTATCATTCTTGGCATTTATACGGTGAAGTAAAAGCATGATATATGAGCCGCTGCGAATCTATATGCTCTTATTTGAAAGCCAGTCCTATGTCCTCCTATAACAAAAATCTGAAAAACTAAATGATTGAATTTCCTATTTTAATTAGTTTACATCCATAAAGAGAGTCCACTGAGAATTAAGTTTGGGTTACTTTTACTGGAATTTCTATTTTTATTTCTTTGAAAACATGTTGTCACTCTAGGTATGCTACACCTTAATTAACATGACATTTTATTTTAATTTTCAAAACAAGCATGAATGTTTTCACATTTAAAAACAAATCAGACGAAGAATGCCCTTGTTCTCTTAGAACAGGAAACCATATGCCACCACCAGCTCCCCTTTGGGATTCAGCTCATGAAGGAATCATTCCTTCTAGAAGAAACTGTGTCTTACAAGGTTAAAGGTCTAAGCCATCAGTTAAGTCTGGTGTGTTGCCAGTGTAAACTATTTACAAGGCAGCTTGCCAGCTGATATGAAAAATAAAGTAACCATCCCTCTTCAAGGTGCTCATGTTAATTTGGACACAATGATGCAAAGAAAATAGCTTTAATGTGGAATAAAATAATAAAAATTTAAATGAGGGGAAAGAGTTGAAAGAAAAAATATGAGATTTCCCCTTCAATATTTGGAATCGCTGAAGTAGGTAGATGAGCTTTGATTGATTTAGAGATCATGTTCTCTAATTTACATGTGTTAACTGATACCTATTACAAAAATAACCCTTAGAAAACAGTTGGTATCTGTCCAGTACTTCGTTAAGGTTCCACAGGCACAGTTTTATTAGATGTTGACATAGTAAAGGTAACCTAGTTACAGTCATAGAAAATACGGCCTGGAAAATAACAAACATGTGCCCAAAGTGACATGATTATGAAGCTTAAGAGGGAAGGGGCAATACCACAACCCTCTATCTCTCCACTGCATCACTTAGATATACAAAGCAACAGAGTCCTCTAATGTTTATACAGACATGACTGTTTCTGACTGGGGCACTCTAGTAAGCCACCATCACACCCCTTGGGTGGTGTCCCACAGTCATTAAGCCGTCTTCTCACACAATTGCACCCGTAGATACTCCCTTTTGTGCTAACCGTGCTAGAAGGCAGTCTGCTCCAACAGCATGTTCCAGACAGGTGTTCTGCATTCGTCTGGATGTGGCAGCAGCAATCCAGCTCAGGAAAAAATGCCAGATGTTCCAACAATAGAAGCTACAGTTATCTATTTTTATTCTGGCAGCTCATTGCAGTTTTATCATTTTTAGCTGTAAAACGTATTAAGAGACCCTCTGATGGTGAAGTCCCATTTTCCATGAAAAACTTTTACTCTATCAAGCATGAGCAGCTTTCTTCTTGATTTGTGTCTGAACCATGAGAAAAAACATCACAGATGCAGACTGTATTATACTGCGAACATATGCATGCTTTTAAATCACTTTTATCTTACTTTTACTAATGTAAGCCTGAAACATAAAATATGTTCTTTTTTTTCATTCACTGTATGGGAAGAACAGATGGTGACAGAGTTAGATTAAAGTAGTACAGCATGTCCATTAGAATAAGCCCACTGCTTGGGATGCGTCCCTCAGCCAGGAGTCCTGTTTACTGTGAGGAATGGCTGTGGTTTATATGCATCGGAAAAGGCCAGAGGTTTTCCCAGGGGTGAGTAACAAAGTTAATGGCAGAATCAAACAATTTTCAAAATGAAAATAACACAGAGTACCCGTTTGAGGGTGACTGAACTCACATGCCTTTGACTACATACCTAACAACAAACAAATAATAGAGTTCTTTTCTAACACAAAAGAACATAGGACTCTGGAAACTTAACTGCAATTGTGAAAAGAATACTAAGTGCACATCAGATACGTTCCTGATATCCTTCTACGGAAATCTTGCTGCCACTGCTCTAGCTATAAATTATTGTTATAAGAATTAACAGCAAGAAGTATTCTGCATGAAATACACACCAAGAGAGGCTATGTAATGTGATTGCTATATGAATGTCATTAATAGCTAGCATTGGAAAAGAACCCTCTGAGAAATTATTTAACTTATCATATGGTTCCAAAGAGTTTTTAGTGTTTTTTGAAAAATAATAGAAAACATTCTTTCTCCTTCCCTCCTTTTCTGATGTATGATCCTAAGTATGGAATCCACAAGCTTACTCATGCTAGGCAAGCATTCTACCACTCAGATATGTATCACCAGTCCATAGAAAATATTTTAAAGGAAAGGGGGTATCAATCTTGAATTTGAAGGTAAATAAACCCACTTATGCTACAAGTGATTGGAAAGCAAATACTAAAACAAAATTCAAGAATTAGAAAATAAATGTTTGGGTTATTTCTTCCTTATTTTAGAGAATGGTACAACTATAAACTTCCCAAAACCAATATTTCGAAATGAACTAACAAAACTTTCACTCATTATTTAATTATTTGATCCCTTTATGGTATATTCTGTTATTTATTATGAATTTTTTAAAAACTTCAACCCAGCCGGGCGGTGGTGGCGCACGCCTTTAATCCCAGCACTCGGGAGGCAGAGGCAGGTGGATCTCTGTGAGTTCGAGGCCAGCCTGGTCTACAAGAGCTAGTTCCAGGACAGGCTCTAAAAAAGCTGCAGAGAAACCCTGTCTCGAAAAAACCAAAAAAAAGAAAAAAGAAAAAAAAAAACTTCAACCCACATTATAGTTATATTTATGTTCAGCTAAAAAACTACCTGTAAATTGTCTGTTATGGCTCATGAAATAGAAATAGGGAAAATTTTTATAATATGCCTTAACTACAGCTTGAAATGCCAAAGAACTTTTTGATTAAAATAGAGTTTTTCATACAACATATCCTGATTGTAATTTCTCCTCCCCCAACTTTTCCCATATCCTCCCTACCTCCCTGCTCACCCCTTTCTCATTAAGAAATGAACAAGGCATCTTAAAAAAGAAGGAGAAGAAGGATGAGGAGGATGAGAAGGAGGAGGAGAAAGAAGATGAAACCAGAATAGGACAAAACCTTTTTTAAAGCTATAGAATAAAGTATAAGAATATGTACAGATGCCAAAACACACACTCATACTCAGGCCTTCTCTTAATACACCCCAACAGTCAAAAACTGTTCCTGGGATTTCATTTACTCATTTTTCTCACGGGAAAGTAAGCTTAGTAGATATCTCATCTGCTGTCAAACCAATATACATCTGAAAATGAATCAGCATGCCAAGAACAGGGGCTAAGTGTTCTCTAGTGTCATCTTATAAGGCATCTCCCATCAGGTTCCATAAGGACAGAGCTGTTACCAAACACAACATCCCCAATCCATCCCCTTTGTAAATTCAAAGGAGAATTCCTATGGACTTACATAGGCATTTTCACTGTGAAGAGAATTTTAAACAGGTATGAATAAGCATGGAATAAATGCTTAATTAAAGTCTTTAAATCATAGAAACTCCAGCTGTAATGATCAAATATATACTAATTTGCTCTGGTAATGTGAAGTAGCTCTAGTCCAATGAGTAAATCCTGGGTTTCCAGAACCACTAGTATTAATCTGAATGGTAATTAAGGAGCTAAAGGGCATTGAGAGCCAGAATAGCATCGTGTACAGACTCACATTTCAATCTTCCACACGTAGGTGGCAGATTAGTTTGGTTTAGATGTCTACTGGCAGTGCCACCTGCTCCAGCTCCTTACTGCAGCTTTGCTTGGTTTTCTCTGCTTTATTTTGGGGCTAGACAAAGGAAGTGCTGCCCAAGCTACTCTTGGCTGCGTTCTGTGACATGACATCCATAATCCATCTATGCTGATGTGTTGGTAAGCATATTAATAAGTTCTGCACACTACAAGATTTCTCGTATTTGTGACTTTGTGAAAAGAAATTGAAACCTGAAGATCCTTTGCTGAATTAACTCATTTTACATTGGAGACTAAACAGAAGAACAGACCTACAGTTTCTTTTTCTAAATATAAAAAAAGTGAAGAAAACTCAAATAGCATAGATATGATGGCAAACTATGCATTTTGAACCTTTCTACATCTTAGTTGAGCATTATATATTTAAGGTATATAATGTGGTAAGTACTATAACATCATTACTATAAGCAAGCTTGTTAACACATCCATCATTTCTATTGGTTAATTATTTGTGTCTTATTTGAAAATTTAAATTTTCTTTCAGCAAAATTTCAAGCATACACATTAACGTTGTTAACTACAATCATCATATTTAAGATTAGCTCCCAGACAAATCCATCTTAAAACTGAAAGTTTATACTCTTTAACACTCCCCACTGTCAGCATCTGGCAACCACCATTCTACTCCAATAAATATGACTAGTCTAGATATATATAAGTGAAAACCTACAGTAGTTTTCATTATCTGCTGTATTTCACAAGTGACAACATTTCCTTCTTTTTACAGTGGGTGGCAATGGGTTATATATAAAAATTTTTGGCCATTCATACATCAGAAGACATTGGTCAATTCCATTTCTTCACTATTGTAAATAATGCTTCATTGCAGTTTGATCCAGTGATTTACTTTGCCATACATCGATACTAAAATATGGGTTTGCTGGATGATGTGGTGACCCCAGTTTTAATATTTTTAGGAGCTCCTACGTTATCTTCTAGAATAGCTTCACTAATTTGCATTCTTCTGGAGGCACACAAGGGGTTTTGCCTTGTATCACTTCTTCAGCATTTTCTATCACTTCTACAAACTTTACAGTCTCTGGTCTTTCATTTAAGTCAAATAATCTATATCAAGCTATTTTTGTATTTGGTAGAAGAGAAGTCCAATACATTGTTCTGATATCCAAAACTGAATTTGGATATCTAGTCGTCCAAACATTGTTTAGTGAAGACCCTCTCCTTTTCTGGTTACTCACTCTTGGCACACTAGTCAAAACAGCTGATCAGGTAGACAGGAATTTATTTCTAAGCTCTGTTTTATGGTGATATAATGTTTTGATTACTGTAGCTTTGAAGTTTAGTTTAAAATCTGGAGGTATGATACCTCTAGCTTGCTATTCCTTCTGAGTGTGATGCTCAATCTTGCTCTAGTGATTTCAGCATTTTTGGAGCTCAGAACAAATTTTCTCTGTTCATGGCCTCTCTTTTCATTTCTTTATTTAGATGTATTAAGTGTACAAAGTAACAGGTTTCATGATGACACTTTCATACATGCACTTTGATTATATCCAAGAGCAGTTTGCAGCTTGTCATGGTGAAGTTGTTACCTATGGGTTTATCAAGTTTGTTGTCTTCATTATACTGAAGTACTTTTCCATAACCAAATTTATACAGTTTTTTTATTAAATCATGCTGAATTTTGTCAAACCATCTCTCTGCCTTTATTTTGATGGTCATATATATTTTAAACTCCACTGTGGTGTATCATATTCACTGATTTGCTTCACCTGGCAGCACATGATTCTTTTAATGTGTTCATTAGTTTAGTCTGTTAGGAGAGCTGAAAGCCTGCTTCTCTGTTCACAATACTGTCTTTTCTTCTTTCTTTTTTTTACCAGAGTAAGAAACAGAAGTTTTATTTATTTACTTATTTTTCAGTAGAGAAAATTCCATCAGATTTAAACAACAGATTATACAATAATTATTCTCATGAAGAAAAGTTAAGCTTAGTATAATGTTGCTAATTACATCATTATTTTCTTATAGGTTGAGATTTACCTTTCTTTTTTGTTTTGTTTTTTATCTTTTTATTGATTTTTATTGAGCCCTACGTTTTTCTCTGCTCCCCTCCCTGCCTTCCCTTCTCCCCTTCTCTTTTTGAGGTGTCCTTTTCTGGCTGTAGCATTGGTAAGGATCTGGCATTAAATTAGTTTGGAAACTTGTCTTCAATTTTTTAGAGAACTTTGAAAAAATTCACCTACAGTTTGTCTGTAAATGTTTGGTAGACTTTAGTAGGGAAGCCATGTGATCACAAACTTGTTTCGGTGAGGAGGTGTTGTTTGGGTTTTTATTGTTGTTGTTTTATGTGTGTACTCTTTTTGTGAATATGTGCCACTTGTTTGAGTGTCCATAGAGATCAGTAGACAGCATTGGATTCCCTGAAGCTGAAGTTATAGGTAGTTGTAAGTCACCAGATGTGGGTGCTGGGAACAAAACTCTGGTCCTTTAGAAGAATAGGTTCTTAACTATGAGTCATCTCTCCAGCCCTTTGGGATTTTTTTTAATACTGACTCAATCTTCTTATTCATTATTGAATTCCATAGATTTCCTACATCTTAATGATGCAGTCATTAAGACTGCATTAGGTTTTATTTTCTAGAAGTGCATCCATTTCTTTTAAGTTATGCAATAATTTTATGCATAAAATTCACATAATCACTTAATATCCTCTATATTCCTATGACTATATGAACATCCAATAAATTGTCTCATTGCACATAAATTTTATTTATATTCTTTCCTATATTCATCCAGTTAAAAACACATCAGTTTGGGAAAGCTCTATTGCTGAAGACAACAGTTACTTATGTAATCAAACATGGAGAAATTGAGTTGGTGCCCAAGACTAGTAATCATGGTGCTAGAAGATACTCTACAAACTACCAGAGAAGAAAAGTAATCATCAGTATCACCCAGCTATGAACTCTGAAACCTACAATAGCAACCTGCCTGCAAGATATTCTGGTACAATAGTGGCAAACCATTATGGGAGTTACCAAGCACATTTTTAAAAGTGGCTCACTCCATAAGATAGAAACCATACCTAACACTGCTAAAGTAACCAAGGATCAAGGACTCTATAGGTCACAGACCCTAAGGGGAAATCTACTGCAATTATTCTGCTAAAAGACCATAATAATAAAATGACACTTAATAACATACTCTTATATCCATAGGCCAGAACAACACTCAATTCTAATTGGAGAAGCTTCTTACAGTAGATGGCAATTAACATAGAGAACCACAAATGGACAATATAAAGAGAGTGAGAGACATTAGAATTCCCTAAATGGAATGTCTCTATTAAGCTTGTGACAAGGCTCAGGGAAGAAGAAATAGTAATAAAAAGTAGTTAGAGTCAGAGTGATGGATGACTCCAAGGAAACAGAGTCTTTCAGATACTACAGAACTGATATATGTATAAACTCACAGAAACTATAACAGAATGCACAAGACCTGTATAAGTTCAAGCCAGTTAAAATTCCAGCATAGAGAAGGGGAAATGGACACAAACCATGTGCAGTTAATAACTTATAGTAAAAGTAAAATCAGTTTTTTCCAATGAAGTGACCATACTTCAAGGTAAGTCCCATGCTCACAAGTAGTTGGCCAACACAAAACAGACTCCATATTTTTGTGTGCTTGGTTTTTTTGTCTTGTTTTGTTTGAGGTTTTTTTTAATTTTTGTTTGTTTTGTTTGATTTTTTGAGAGAGAGAAGACAGAGAGAGAGAAAGAGAGAGAGCATAAAGTTAGGTAAGTAGGGAGGTAGGGAAGATCTGGGAGGAGCTGGGGAAAGAATATGGTCAAGATAACAAAATTAATTTATAAATAAATTTAAATTTAAGCCAATAAATAAAAATGAAAGTAAAAGATTTAATTACAGTTTTCTGTGTTTTATTTACTTGTAACTTTACTTTCTTCATCTTTCTGTGAACTTCACCATTAGGTTTAAAGTTAAATTGAAATCATCCCTTTTGTTTCTTTGGATTTGGTTTTCAAGGTGCTTGGTAAGAAGCTTAGTGTCAAGCACTCTGCCCAGAGCTACACACTAGATGCCCATTCTTTGCACAGATGTCTTCATAGCTATAAGCCTTCTTTTAGCATTTTTCTTTCTCGGTCTGGTATGGCTTGCCATGTCTTGTTTCCATTTTCATCTGCCTCAGGATTTTCATTAGCCTTTGTTTCCCTTTGACTCATTAACTGCTCAGGAATGTGTTATTTAATTTCCACATATTTTTAATTTTCTCAACTTTCTTCCTGCTACTGACTTTTGGTTTTATATCATTGTTGTCAGAAAAGATACTTGATATAATTCTAACCCTTTTGAATGAATTAAGGGAAGAGTGGGCACAAGATAATACTCTTTAATACATTGTCTTTCCCTCTGCCAGACAGAGGAATGAGAAAGCAGAAGCAATGCCTTGAAAATCCATGCCTGGCCACATATCCCAATTCCTCTCTACCAGGCTAGTTTTTTCTCCTCCAACTGCACCTTGGACATAGTCAGTCCACTCACCTTTAGCACTTTATGCCTACCTTAAGTGTAAGTAAATGAAGAGCTTAGTAGAAAACAATGCAGAAACTCAGTCTCACCATACTGAACAAAATATTTTCTGAAATAATACTCAAAAGGTTATATATGGAGATAAATTAAAGGATCAAATTTGTTTTAATAATCTCCTGATATTTGCACAGAAGAAGGTAAGTCTTAAATTTGTATGTTGCCTAATCCCGGTAATATAAACTAGTCTGCATAGTATAAGAGTTTCTGTGAACATGATTTCATTTTTATAAAAATAAATTCATATTTTTCAAAATTAGTCAAGAATTTCACGCTTTCATGCTATACATAAAACATCAAATGGAGGATAGCTATATATTAATGGTAAAATTACTTTGTGTAATAGAATTACTTTCTTGCAAAATTATTACTATTTTTTTTCTGTAACTTAAAATGTCAGGTTCCCAGTGTAGAGTTGAAGCCAGGAAAAGAAATTTAAAAAAAAAAAAAAAAAAAAAAAAAAAAAAAAAAAAAACCTTTTCCAAGATAATTTCTACCTTCGCCAAAAGGAATCCAGACTGCAGGTCATGAAAATTAAGAGGGTTCTGTGAGATTGTTTAAAGGAACAGATGTCAAATAAAACTCGCAAGTGTTACAGTGTGTCTGTAGCAAGTGATTAAACGCTTTCAGATTTCAGAAGCATCCACAGTGTAATGCATACATCCTTATTAGGGATGACACATGCATTGCTTACTACTGATTAGAGAAAAGGAGAAAGAGTAAGATGATGCAATAAACTTAGCTGGCATGCACTGACTTATTAAACACAACTATAAACAGACTGAAGTAAAAAGTCTAAAAGGAAACTCTAAAGTCAGGAGGCAATTTACTCGTGATTGACATGGGTGAACCATTGCAAGATATCTTTCAACTGGTATTAAAGTAGTCAGAACTAGTTACGAAAAAGAATGTGGAAAGCATAATAGCAATCTGTAACACATAAGGTCTGAAAAATAAATTCTGTAAACGCAGTAGCTCCAGTTCTTTGAACTATGGAAACTTCATTGTTATTTCTACTCATATAAAAACCAGTAACCATACAAAGCAACAGTGCTGCACCAGGAATGCAGCCCCACAGCAGCCCTGAAGCTATGTGAAGAATGAGAGAAACTAGCCATGATATTTCCTATCACAGTTTCTAAAACCATTCAAAACAATTCATCTTGACCTTTCCCAACTCAAGTAATACACAGAGGTTCAAGGGTGATCCAGTCATTCATTAAGCGGCCATAATGTAATCGTGGCTAAAATTATTCCCAAGGGTTTCTAATACCAAAGAAGGACCTGAGGGTTCATCTAACTCCTGCACCCGAATTAGGGGCTGGGAGTGAATTATAATTTGTGCATATCTTGAATGTTTGTAGAAGAGTACATAAATAATTCAAAAAAGCAAGATTGCTGTTTGCCATTCACTAGACATGTGCTAGAAATTTTTAATGTGCCTAATATACATCAATAAAAGAGGGCAACAAATAATATAGAATCATTAAATCACCATAACCTAACAAGAGGCACAAGCTATTACTTAGTAGGTTCCATTTTGCTATGTGCTCTGCCTTCTGAAACATCAAATGATAACTTGCAGATAGAAAAAATAGAGAGAAAAGAATAATTTTAAAATGAGCATGTGATGTTTTTATTTGCAAGTTACTTACAATAAAGTTTTAATGAAAAATAAATATAAAAATTACCCCAAAATGAGCAAAAACATCTAAAATGTGATTCAAGCCATAGGCTCATTATCATTATTCTTCTATTAATACACATGGAGTAATTCAATATAACTTTGACTTGAAAAACTGAAAACAAGTTGTAGAAATATAATATCAAAATAATGAGATAAAAATATGACCAAAACATATCCATAACAAGAAGAGTTACAGAAGCTCAGGATAAAAGGATTTCACCATTCTTTATTTTGCCTTCTACCTCACTAAATAACTTTAACAGATCTTTATAAATTCACATCAGAACAATGTGAACTAGTCCCTGAACTAATCTTCCTTGCTTTACCTTATCAATATTCTTACATCCTACCCCGCCAAAAAAATTTTTTTACTTATTCTCTACACAATACTTAAGTTCCTTGAATTAGTATATATTGGCACCAATCTATTTCTCCAAACATCCCTCGCTCATCCAGAAACACCACCCTTCCCCACTCCATCTCTAGATCCAGCCACACTAATGGCATATCCCTGCATTTCCCAGTCTTGGTCTTCCTGATTTCTCATCCTGCTTTTTTTCCTCCATATGCCTGATTCTAAGGCCCAAAGTTGGATCACCTACACATTCACAGCGCCCTCTATATATATTATCTCTCGTTTCATTTCTTACTCTGTAGTATAATTTACTACTTCAACTTTGCTAAAATTTTTAAGAATATGTCTTATACCACTGGTTTATATTTTACCTAGTCCACATCCCCAGATCTCTCAATGATTGCTGTAGCATCTTCCTGAAACAGATCCTCAACTCATACACTCTGGCTTGAAAATGTATAACAACAATTCTGGGGCTGAGAAGATGGCTAAACAGTTAAGAGACCTGACTGCTCTTCTGAAAGACCAGGGTTCAATCCCCAGGACCCACATGGGGCTAACAACTGTCTGTAACTCCAGTTCCAGACGATCTGATGCCCTCTTCTAGCATCCATGAGCACTGAACACACATGGCACACAGTGATGCAGACAAAACACCAGTCCACATAAAATAAAAATAAACCTCAAAAAAATCTTTGAGAGAACTGTGCTACATAAAATTTGAAGACTAGCTGTTCCTAAAGAATAACTTGAACCAGGTTATTTTTGAAAAGCTAATTATTTCTTCAAAATCTTGAGGGTTTAAATATATCTAAAAGGGGCATATTTCAGAACTGCTTTCTTCCAGCAGAAACAATGATGAGTTTGCCCTGGTTGTCACACTTTTCCAAAGATACTCAAGCACCAGGACAACCAGTTGTAAATGCCTATCCCCTTGCCAGTCTGTACCAGCAGTTCTTCAAAAATAGAGAAAGCATGTTTTATTCCTGGAATGTGTGTGCTAGTACCCATATAGTAGGAACTCAGATAATGATTTATCTATCACCATTGTTATCCAAAATAAAGAAAATTAAATAATAATCTTTAGTAGGCACATAAATGTTAGGTAAACTTAATTTAGATTCAACCATGCTGCTTAAAAGGAGGCATTTCTAAAGACTGGATTTTCAAGTATTAACACACAAAAAAATGGATACACAAGAGAAATTCTGTGTAAACAATATGTGTGTGGTTTTTACTTTGTTTATGCCTTTGATTTTACTTTACAAAACATCATAGAAGAGCAAACAATTCTAAAGAAAACAGTAAAGAGTAATTTTCTACTTTCCACTTTTTTTTTTGTTTGTTTTTGTTTTTTGTTTTTCGAGACAGGGTTTCCCTGTAGTTTCTAGAGCCTGTCCTGGAGCTAGCTCTTGTAGACCAGGCTGGCCTCGAACTCAGAGATCCACCTGCCTCTGCCTCCCGAGTGCTGGGATTAAAGGCGTGCGCCACCACCACCCGGCCTCCACTTTTATTTTTTAAACTACACAATGTGCTTAACTTTCAAATTAATTCCTCATCAGCTAAACACACACAAGAAGTCATCTAATGGGAGAGTATCTACTGTTCGAGTGAACTGACAGAAACTTTAGACATTAAGACGGAAGCAGGAAGAAAACCAGAACATGCAATGAGGTTTAAAAGGATGAACAAGGAAGTGCATGTGTGTGTGTGTATGTGTGCAAGTGTGTGTACATGGGTAGGTACTCGTGTGTGTGTACACACATGTGTGTGTGTTAATTCCTATATAACAAAGAACAATCGCCTTTTTAATTTAGTATTTCCTAATTTAAATCATTCATTCATCTGAGTGTGTTCAACATTTATTTATTTTTGAGGAAAGGACTACCCAGAGGCATAACCCATTCCGAAAAGGAAGCCATAAAACTCACTTCCCAAAGCACCAGATGGTGATATAAAAAGCTCCTCACAGACTCTCTAGAGAAAGGAGCAGCTCCATTGGCAGTGTCTTTGGTCATCCTATTTTATGCCTCACAAGTAAAGCACTCAGCTATCCTGGGAGAAGCTGTGCGCTTTAAAGCATGTAGACCTTGACCACCCCTTTTATCAGAGAAAAGAAACCCCAGCTTCTGTGAAAGATCTAGAGCCATGTGACCTGAGCCTCTTGGTGGCAGAGTCACTGTCTTTTCATCTTCATTATCTAGATACTAACATAATCTAGCAAATAGGAGCTTTATAATGACCACTAAGTCAATGTAAAACATTTCTTCAAATAGTTCACAATTACACATGTTGACAAAATAACAGATCTGAAAAGAACAAAAATAATCACCTTTGTATTCCCCAGATTGCCATTTTTAATATATAATAATAGTAACAGCAATAAACAGTAAGTATAGTACCTCAGAAAGCCCACTGGTTTTCTTCTGGCCCAAAAATAAACTGCTGAGTTACCCATAGTGAGCTGCAGGTAGGTAGTCTGGCAGTCCATCTCCAGAAGAGAATGGAGAAAATGTAGTCACAGGATACAGGGAGTGGGAAATCCTCAATCCTGTGCTACCTTCTCCAGGCAGGAAGCTGCACAGACACATCTTGCCAAAATCTAGATTCTGTGTATTCCACACTGGTCACAAAAATATGCTTTTCCCTCCAAAACCCATTCTCTCAAATGTACTCTTCAGTACCTCGGGATACCTCCTCTGGGTGTCATCATCTCACCACCTTGTTAAGTGTCTTTCCTCCCTGTCATCTGGAAGAGTCTGTCTGTCCCATTTCCCCCATATGCAATCTATGGGCAAATCTCATGCTGAAGCCATTCTTCATTCTTAGCTTCAACCTCTTATCTTTCTCTTTTAAAGTTCCCAACTTAATTTAGCTCTTCTGTTGAGCTCTTATTTCCTATATTTCGTTATGCTGGCTTAATCTTCCAAACTAATCATTGTTGGAAGTTAGAGGGAGCAGGAAATAGAATCAATAAAAATATCAAAGAAATAGTGATTATGAAAACTAACCTCCCATGAACACAGCAAATAACAAAATCAATTCACAATTCCTCTTAACAGTTTTTATCTATCAACAACATATAATTAATTATACTTCTTCTTCAAGATCAAACCAAGTCAAAAAAAATTTTTAAAACATCAGGTACTGACCTGGGGATATGGGGAGGTCCTGGATTTTGACTTGGTGCTGGACAGCCGAGACTTATTCCCCTTCCTGTTGTCAGTGATGGTGGGGGTGGAGCTACTAGCATAAGAGAAGGTGGGCTTAGAGGCTGAGATCTGGTCCAGGGAGAGCTGCAGACCTTTGTATTCTGTGTCTCTGCAGGGGTAAGAAACAACACCTTCAGTCAGCCACAACAGGGAATAGATTTGTGCAAATAACAAAAAAGATAGTGCTCCATATATAAAAAAGAAAGCAAATGTTAGTGGTCAAGCTACCTTTCCCAAAGAGCTGCTTTTCTAAAAACCTAGAAAAGACTCACAGTCAACAAATGCCTGGAAATGTGACTGCCTTCCATTGATTTTATTAAATAGAAGATAAACCTCTTATTTAATTACTCAGATAAGTATTTTTAATTAAAAACCTAAAGAGTAAATATAACGACTCAGAAAGCCCTTTGGCTTTCTAGTAACCCAAGAGAAATCTGCTGAATTACCACAGTGAACTTAGGAAGCCCCACAGTCCTTCTCCTGGAAAGAATGGATTGTAAGTGATAAAGAGATTTTGTGTGCCACAGATAGTGCAATATGAATTTTTAAACCTTCCCTAAAGTTTTCCATGTAAGTGAACTCAACAGACAACCAATGTTCCCAGATCATCAATAACAATATCATTGTGATAAACATTCTAAACATTCCAAACATTCTTATAGCTAGCTAGCTTCAAATTAGCTAAAAATCCCTTTCAATGGACTAAATCAGGTCTCTCAGAGTACATTTTAACACCATATTTTTCCCATTCCTTCATTCATCAAATAAACATTCATTGCTCCCTGATAAACCAGATTTTGTGCTACATAGAGATATGAGAATGAAGACGATAACTATAATGTGTAGTAGATTATAATTTATTCAGGAGAAAAAGAATATACATACTGACTGTGGATTGGTATGAAGGGACCAAGGAGCTTCTGTTATGAAATCCACTTGGTCTTGCCCACAGATGCAACCTCAAGGCATTTCAGATGTCATCAGACATCACTTGGAATTTTTCATTCTCCTCAGAGAATATCAACCCTAACCTCTAGTGCCTAAAAACAAAATTTTCAGATACTCTTCTTTATCACCACTTGTGGGAGAAATTTTTTAAGGATACCAGAACTAACTGGAATTGCCAAGGTAACTGATTAATTCTTTTTATTCTCTAGAACACTGTGAACTATATATCTCATCATATTTTGCTGACTTGCCCTAAAGTTTTTAAAAAATAAAAGCCCCAACTTTAATTTGCAATCCCCTCTAGAACACTTATGAAACATTCATACAGGCATTTTATGCAAGTTTCCCAGCTTCTTCTATTTTTTATCTTACTTTTACTTTCTTCATTTATCCTATTTTCCAATTCTAAGAGACTAGCAAAATCAGGCAAATGGAAAAATATAATTAATGACTTCAAATTTACTGTGAGAGATGATTTTTAAGTGTTCTAACTATGAAAAGCAAACATTATTTAAGAATGTGAGCTAGTATATAAACTACAGATGCTTAATTAGCCACTACACAACATATACATATATCAAGAACCCCAGTATATGCTATAAATACATGTAACTTACTTATTAACTCAAAAAGGCAAAAGCATAATTCAGGCCCTGAGTCTTTCAAGTGAATAAGAATGTAAACCAGATAGACCAGTTTCAGTATCATCACTGGCAATGCAATGATACCCATCAGCAAACTACAACAGCATGGCATCAGGCACAGACAGAATCTGTTGAGTAAAAGCCTTTCCTTTTTATTTAAATCAAAAGTAGAAAACATTGCAGAATAATCCTTTACACTGTGTTAAGATTGATTTAGTAAAGAGCTGAATGGCCATTAACCAGGAGGGAAGAGAGGGAAGGAGGGAAAGAGAGGTCACTGGGAAGAAAAAAGGTGAGGCTGCCAGCTAGATGCAGAGGAAGCAGGACATGCTAGAAGAGAGGTAAAAGCCATGAGCCATGTGATAGCACATAGACTAATAGAAATGAGTTAATTTAAGTTATAAGAGCTAGTTAGAAACAAGTCATAGCTAAGGCCATGTATTCATAATTAATAATACAGAGTAGGACAACTCTTCAAAAAAATTTGCTTTACAGAAAATCTGTCAGATATTTTAAGCCCATAGGCCAAAGATGGATGCCCCAACATTACAGAGGAACCTAGGGATTACTATCCAGGCAACCAGATATTTCCATCATTTCTTAGTTTGCTTGCTCTGCACTTCCTGTTTACTCAGGTTATATTATATCCTTCTTAGGTATCTGATGAGGTTGAAAGTTAGATAGTTGAAGATTATAATTACAGTTTCCCTTAGTTATGATAGAAAGTAAATTAATTACAAAACCCACCAAGATAAGATACATAGTAGATTATTTTCTCTGAATTTACAAAACACTAATAAACTGGACATTGTTACTGTATTTCTTACTTGATAATAGTTTTGCATTGCTGGAGCTATTTAGACAAAATGGGAAAATGTTGGGTGATATTTCATTATATTGTGTAAAGATATGTCACTGTGATTGGTTTAATTTAAAAAAAAAAACTTAATGGTCAGTATCTAGGAAGAAGGTATATCCAGGACTTCTGGACAGAAAGAGATCTGGGAAGAAGAAAGATAGGATTACTACCAGTCATCTGTGGAGGAAACAGGATGGGGAAAATGGAGATGAGGTAACAAGCATGTGAAAGAATGTAGATTATAAAATATGGTTTAATTTAACTTAAAAGAACTAGTTAGAAACAAGCCTAAACTATAGCTGATCCTTCATAATTAATAGTAAGTCTATTAATAGTAAGTAATTAATAGTAAGTAACTAATAGTAAGTAATTAATAGTAAGTTGTTGGGGCAGCTGGCCCAATCCCTGCGTTCAGGGGCGTGGCTGCCCCAGAGGAGTAGGATACCCTTAAATAGGATGGGGCACCGGAAGGAGCCCGTTTGCTATCCCCCCGCGTTACCTTCTGCTCCGCTGGACCCTTGGTTCTGTAAGTTCCCTTATTTCCCCTTTTATTAAAACTGATTTATTATAAAAGGACTATTTTGGTTATTTCCTAACCCCTCCGACCGCCAGTACCGCCGGTACCCGCCGGTACATTTGGCACTCCAACGTGGTGACTAAATCCACTTAAAAACCTGAGAGGGCTTTAAATAAAGGAGGGAGAGAGTTTAACACAGCTTTTTGCTGTTTGCCTGGACGTGCTGTAGAGAGATTTCCTGTTTCGGCAATAGCAGCAGAGAAAAAGCTGAGTCATTTTAAAACGCGGCTTCCTGCGCTGTGCCGCCAGTGCAAACTCTGGCTATAAAGCATTTCAGTGGCTTTTATGGGCCTGGATATTTGTGTTCCCGCTTGGGATGGGAAGGAGAATGCGCTGAGACCGAGCCAATGGCTCAGAGCTCCCCGCCTGCACCTGGGCAGATGGCGGAATCAGGCTTAGGTGAGCAGGAGAACATGGCGGATTTCTGCCACCATACAGAGAGAGGTTTTCAGACTGCACAGTGCTCTGCGTATCAGATTTGATTGTAACTTGGATGAAAAGAGTTTCTGTGCTGCACGCTCAGTCTCAGAATTAAACTGCTGAGTGCGGCTCCAATGTCGACTGCTGTGTGCCTGGAACTGTGTGCGGCTCAGGGGCACCAAATGACTGAGGCAGGAGCGGCTCTGGCTCTGCTCTGCCATGCTGAACTGTGCTGACCTCAGGCAGGAACTATCGTAATTACCATGATAACAGCGCAGCTAAGGTTTAGACTTGGCTGAAAACAGGCGTACTACCTCTACATGGCGCAACTTAAGTTTTTAAGAAGTGCTTAACCTTTTAAGAAGTGCTCCTGGATAGTAAAAAAATTACAGATTCACAATAGGACAGATTCAGACATAAAAGACTTTTAAATGAGTCACAATGTTGGATGAATGTATGTAGGCTTGAGAGAGAAGAAGAAAATATAGAAAATAAAGTTAATGCCTTTAAAAAAAAAGGGTAAAGTCTTTAAAGAGACAGAATAAAGTAAAGTGATAGAATGAAAATAAGCCACGTAAAAATGGAAAATTCACAGAGAGTCTGGATTGTGTATTTTATTGTGTTTTCTTTGAAATTTTTGACTGTAAAGGAGCTAAATAAAGAGAGACATTTCATTATATGGGCTGCCAGGCTAGACCAGAATGGACATCTTAATGGTATGACTTCAGGATTTGGATCTAAGAACATGATGCTTTGGAAAAGAGTTTCTTCTTTTGTTTTCACAGAGGATGAGGCTCTCTGGATTGCTTCTATCCCAATATGGTATGATAGACCACGCCCTCCTGAAAGGTTGCTGTGAACACCCTCAAAAAATTACTTCGCTCAACTGCCGACTGAGATGAACCTGGTACACAGGTTACACCATGAAATATCTGATTAACAGCGCCCCCATTCAGCAGGAAGCAGTTTGGAGAGAAATAACTGCGCCCATTTTCCCAAATATTGTTTATAAATGTTCTTTTACATTTAAAGGGGACATGATATAGAGATGAATAATTTGCAGTGGTATGGATTTTAAGGTCAATTTGTTATATGTATATGTATTTCTGATCTTGATTAAGGTATTGTAATTGTGTAGTTCATTTAAAAAAGTAATGTATAATTAGGAAATATAGGTTGTTAATGGATAATCATTGATAATAGTTAAGCTTGTAGTCATGTTATTAGATTTTCTAGATATGTAGAGATATATTTCAGTTAGATACATTCTTCATATCTTTCAAAGACTGCAGAATATGGCATTTAATGTTTTAATAACTTAGGGTTTTTCATGACAATGAGACATGTCTGCTCCTGGCAGCACCAATCTACTTCGAGAGGAAGATGGGCATCGAAGAGGCTACTTATGGAGTTTGTTAGCCATTTGGGCAAGAAACTGCTCTTGCCTGGACTGTTGCATAAACTGGACACAAGGAACCCACAGAAAGAGGACTGCTAAACTTGCCTAAAGTTGAGATGGCCTTTTGGGGTTCCTGATTCATTAAAGAGTCTGCAGGACACAGCAGAAAGTGACTGAACTGTCTTTGGAATTTCCTGCTTCATGGAAATGTCTGCTGGATACTTATGGGCCTGTAGGCTGAAGATGGATGCCCCAACGGTACAGAGGAACTTTGGGTGACTGTCCAGGCAGCGAGTTGTCTCTGTCATTTCTAGAGTTTGAAAGTTGCATATGACTTGTTTACTTAGGTAATATTTTATCCTTCTGGAGTCTTTGATGGAGTTGAAGAATAAATAGATAGTTATAGCTTTCCTTAGTTATGATAAAAGATAAAATAAGATTTAAATATTGTAACTGTAATACTTGCTTGATAACTGTTTTGTTACATGTAATTTTACTATGTTAAAGTTAAAGCCTTTCTTTTTTGTTTAAACAGAAAAAGGGGAAATGATGGAGGAGTGTCTATGTGTTACTTTCATTATTAATAAAGATACTGCCTTGGCCCTTTAAGAGACAGAAAATTAGGTAGGCGGAGTAGACAGAACAGAATTGTGGGAACAAGGAAGTAGAGTTGGGGAGATGCTTCAGGCACTCGCCATAGTGAGTCGCCACGATTCTCCTCTCTGAGATGGACGCAGGTTAAGACCTCTCCTGGTAAGCCACTCCTTGTGGTGCTACACAGATTACTAAATATGGGTTAAAGGAAGATGTGAGAATTAGCCAATAAGAGGCTAAAACTATGGGCCAGGCAGTGTTTTAAAAGAATACAGTTTCCGTGTAATTATTTTGGGCAAAGCTAGTCGGGTGGCGGGACACAGCCCGCCGCTTCCTTCTACAGTAAGTAATTAATAGTAAGTAACAGATGTCATGATTTGGGGGCTGGTGATCCAAAAGAGCCTGCTACAAGCATATTCATCTACAAGCTCCACATCTGCAGAGCCCCATAACATTGGATTGAGAATATTTTTAATTGCATCTGTACTGAACCATATACAGGCTTTTTCCCACTGTTCCTTATGCAACTGTTTGAAGAACACTTACGTTATTTTAAGAATTTTAAGTACCTAGGAAAACATTAAAGCATGTAGGGAGGTATATGTAGATTATACACAAATACTACATTTGGTTTAGGGGACTTCATAGATTTGGGTATCTATGAGAAAATCCTGGAGCCAATACCTTTTGAAATCTGACAATGACTATTCAAATCATTTAATGAGAGAGAAAAATATTTCTCTGTAAGAATAACAAAGATTTTTTTTTTAAGTCATACACTTGTCTTCTAAGCTCAGAAAGTGTGATCACATTACTGTATTCCTCTAATCCCTCCTTCTGAAGACAGTGTAGACATGGATAGTCCTCAGTCAGAAATGCAATGTGTTCCACAATACAATTCCTGATTTGTTTTTCTTCCAATATATCAAAATTTTCCTTCTTTAGCTCCTCATTTTATCCAAATAGTAATCTCTAAACTAAGCATTTGGATTCTTGGCATTCCTTTTCCCACAACATCTTACATCCCATTTGTTCCTGTGAAGCTCTTCCTGCCTGCAAAGATTCTTCTGTTTATAATTACTGAGTATCGCTACTGTGGGGCTTTATTCTAGGGGGGTTGTAGAAATCAATGAACAGAAGGCTTCTGTGTCTCAGGTAGGAGGCACCAAGGCTGCTCCTGAGGTAAGTATAGAGGAGGCCAGAAAAATTTCCCTACTCTAACATTTCTTTTCAAAGGATTATGATTTCCCCCAGTAAATTCTAAACTTCTAGAAGACATAGCAAAGAGGCATTTTATCATATTTTGAAGGGAAATGCACATTACATTAAATAAATGGAAGAGAAAGACAAGGACGCACTAAAAGACTTTTCCCCCACCTAGTAAACACTAATAACTTAAAACCAGCAGATCTTTCTCAGTGAGAAAACAACCCTGATGGGCTATGAGCTGCATGACCTGCCTTTCTTTTTTAAAAAAAAAAAATATTTATTTATTTATTTATTTATTTATTTATTTATTTATTTATTATGTATACAATATTCTGTATATTCTGTCTGTGTATATGCCTGCAAGCCAGAAAAGGACAACAGATCTCACTTCAGATGGTTGTGAGCCACCATGTGGTTGCTGGGAATGGAACTCAGGCCCTCTGGAAGAGTAGGCAATGCTCTTAACCACTGAGCCATCTCTTCAGCCCTGACCTGCCTTTCTTTAGAAAATAGAAAGCCAAGCACATGAAACTCTGACAGGAAGTGGAGCTTCTAGTTTTGACCAACCACTTCGTCCAATGCACTTCTGACGACCAAAAAATAAAAGATCCATTCATTACCTGCCTTCTAGCATGCAAACATTACTCTCCATTGCAAATGTGGCCTGTTTCTATACATAAAATTTATATCAATAAGAAGGAAGTACTTTTTTTATTTGTATACTCTCAGATCCAAAAATACACATAAAGTTCTACAAAGTCTTTCTGAATGAGGGAACTCTCGCAAACTCATCCTGTCCTACAACGTTAACCTGACAATAAAATCAAACAAAGATAGAGCAACAAAAAGAAAACTGCATACCACTATTCCTGATGAATACCTAAAAATCATCAAAGAAATATCTGCAACTCAATCTAACAACACAAAAGATCACACACGGGGGCAGGCAAGATGGTGTGGCATGTGAAAATACCTGCCATTCAACTCTAATGACCTGAGTTCAACTCTAGATCCCACATAAAAATGGAAATGGAAGTGGGGAATCAACCCCAAAAAGTTGCCCTCTGACCTCACATGCTTTGGCACATATGCTTCCACACAAACAAAATTAAAAAAAAGATTAAGCCAAGCATGGTATCATATGATTTTAATCTTTTAATCCCATCAGAGGGGTAGAGGAAGGTGGATCTCTGTGAATCCAAGACTGTATTAATCTACCTAGAAAGTTCCAGGATATCCATGGCTACATAAAAGAAAGAAATTATCTCAAAAAATACAGAAATAAAAAAAATTAAACACCATGATCTATATTCTAAAAATGCAGAGATAGTTTAGCATATGCAAATCAGTAAGTGTAATTCATTCCACTGAAAATATAAAAAACAAAAACCATATAATCACCTGAATAAAAACAGAAAAATAATTTGAATAAATTAAACACCATTTCATTATATAAACTTTCAACTAATTAATTGAACATAATACCTCAACATAATAACTACTGTATATAACAAACTCACGGTCAAATCTTACTTCTGGGAGGAAAGTTGAAGGCACTTCCCCTAAGATCTAAAGTAAAAAGAATATTGGTTTAAGAGCTCTATTGCTGTAGTAAAACACCACAAGCCACTTGGGGGTGCGAAGGGCTTATTTCAGCTAACAATTCTACATCACAGTCTATCACAAAGGAACTCAGGCCAGGTATGCAAGGCAAGATTGACGCAACAGCCATGGAGTAACACCACTTACTTGCTTGCTCCTCACAGCTTGCTCAGTTTGCTCTCTTATACAATCCAGGACCACCTGGCCAGGGATGGTACAGTCCACAGTGGGCTGGGCCCTCTCACATCAATTATTAATCAAGAATATGCCTCACACGTTTGCCTATAGACCAATCTTATGGAGGCATTTGCTCAGTTTAGGTTGCCTCTTCTCAAATGACCCTAACTTGTGTCAAGCTGACAGTGGGGAGGGGAAGGACAGATATCCTCTTCCAATACTCTTATTTGACAGAATATTGGAAATTTTAGCCAAAGCAATTAAAACAAGGGAAGGAAAGAAAAAACATACAAGTAGGGAGGGAAAAATAATCTAATTATCCCAGTTTGCAGACCATATGAAACATGAAGGTTTACATAGAAAGGTAAATAGATTCAGTAAATCAAAGTTATAGTTTAAGTGTGGAATTTACATCATAGGCTCATGTTTGAACAGCTGGTCCCCAAGGATAACACTGTTTTGGAGATTGCTGAAACTTTTGAACTAGGGCTTACTTAGGAAAACTGGGCCACTGGGGATGGGCCTTTAAAGTGATGTCTAGCTTTTAAGTCTGGCCTGAGTTTTCTATTTCCTGATCAGCCAGTATGCAAGAAGTTACCACTTCATATACCTACCACTAAAGACAAAGATGCTCCAGCGACCCTATCATGGAAGACTGCTTCTCCTTAAAACTTAAAGCCAAATTTACTTTTCTCCTTTAAATTGCCTCTATGACATTTGTTCAAAAGACAAGAAAAGCAAATAACACAAACACCATAAATATCTGGCTGGGCATAAATCCATGCTTGTACCTGTAATCTCAATACTTAGGAGGATGAAGTAGGAGGACTCCCATGAAGTCAAGATTAGCCTAGACTACAGAGTAAGGCACTGTCTTAAAAAAATAAAATGAAAGTTGCATTTTAAACACAAAGAACTAACTCACTTTAATTTTAATTTAAAACTAAATTAGATTTAATTTAATTTTTAAAAGAAATTAAATAAAGCAACTTTATCAATAAAATATATTTTTAAATAAAATACTTAAGAGTAAACTTAACCAGAGAAGTGAAAGTCCTAGCAATACCATTACAAAGCATTAAATAAACAAATTGAGGAAGACACAAATCTGGAATGAATTCCTGGTTCTTACAGATTGAAATAACTACTAGTGTAGAATATCCACACTACCTACCCAAAGCAACTTAGAGATTTTGTGTAACATCACCAAAAATATAATTAGTGGGCTGGGAGCATAAATCAAGGGTAGATCACTTGCTTTGCATCGGAGATGCACTGGGTTCAGTCCCCATCACCTAACAGAAGACAAATGCAAGAAAACAATCCTAAAATTCATGTAAGTGCACTGCCCAAAGAGAGAAAACAATCTTGAGCACAAACAGCAAAACTGAATATGTCATAATACTTCTTCTCTAATGCACTACACCACTCCTAACCAAGAAGCAACTGGAATGGATATGGGCTAGGAGAAGGAGGATCTGTTTCTCCAATGGAGTGACACTAGATATATCAACCACAACCCAGGCCAGGCCTACTGCTCAGGAATTGCTAACCAATACAAAATAGACTCCATGTTTTTAAGTGTGCTTCTTGTTGTCATGGTGGTGGTGGTGGTTTGGTGGCTTTGCCTTTTTTGTTCTTTTTTTCTGTTTTGGGTTTTTGAGGACTTTTTCAAAAGACAAGATGTGAAGTTAAGTGGGGAAGGAGATGGGGATAATCCAGGAGAACTTGGGAGAAAAGAAAGAATATAATCAAAATACATTGTATGAAAAAATTTAAAGCAATGCAAAACAAAGCTTTTTATACCAAAAAAAAAAAAAAAAAAAAGATCTATTGCAGGTCTATGCTAGCCAAAAAATACATAGTACTGGAATGAAAACATGTTCATAAGCCAATGTGACACAAGAGCCAGAACACAAAAACATATAAACATACAATGGGGAAAAAGTACACACTTTGATACAGTAAAGGGAAAACTGGGTACCTGCGTATGGGAGATTGAAAATCCCTACACTCACTAAATATAAAAACAACTCTCAAGATGGATCAAAACTTAAATAGGAGGCCTGAAACTATGAGACAAATGAAAGAAAATACAGAAGAAACACCTTAACACATCATGATAGGCAATGGTGTTTTGTTTGATTAATAAGATCTCAAAAGCATAGTCAACAAAAGCAAAACCTGAAAAATGGGACCATATCAAACTAAAAGGCTTCTACCAGCAAATGAAACTACCTAGAGGATGAAAATGGAAGAAAATATTTGCAAGTCAGTCAGCTGACAAATGATTACTATCCGAAATGTAAGAAGAACTCAAAAATCTTAATGGCATAAATTCCCAATTATAACAACTTAAAAATGGACAAGTGGTCTGAACAGACAGTTCTCAAAAAGCTAGAAATTGTCAATAAACACAGAGAGAAAAGACTCAATATCACTATCCATCGGGGAAATACAAATTAAAATCATTAGGATCGTAAAAGATAGCCTCTCACTCCTATCAGAATTATTAAAAACAAAACAACAAAAACAGAAAATGCTACTGGAAGTGCAGAGAAATGTGAACACTTGCACACCACACTGCAAATGAGAATGCAAATTAGTGAACAGTGTGATGGCTCCCTAGCAAATTAAAAACAGAACTACATTCTAATACAACTAACGCTCTTCTAAATAAAAGTCAAAAAGAAATGAAACCAGTGTATAAAAGTAAGTACCTATGCTTATTGCATCACTAATCACACTGACACTACATGAATTCAACTGGAGTTCATACACACACAAGCAATAAAAAAATCTCTCATATGTGTGTGTGTGTGTGTCTGTCTGTCTGTCTGTCTCCCTTCCTCCCTTTCTATTTACCTACATACACAAGTATCATTCTGCCATGATAAAGAATGAAATCCTGTAATTTGAAGCAACATGAATGGAACTGAAAGACATTCTGTTAAGAAAAAGCTCCAGGTGTAGCCAGGGATGTAGCTTAATGAGTAGAGTGCTGACCTAAGATGCACCAAGTCCTGGTTTGATCCCTATTGCCATGTAAACTAACCATAATGGCACACACTTGTAACCCCAGCACTTGAAAGGGAGAGGCAAGAGAATCAATTTAACATCATTCTTTGGTGTATGTCAAGTTTGTGGCCAGCCTAGACTATATAACAGCCTATCATTTTAAAAAAAAGTACAGAGAAAGACAAATACCACATATTTTCAAAGGAGATAGCCACCACTTGAGTCTTGGAGAGAGGGAGAGAGGGTTAGGGAGAGATGGAAGTTGGAAATTTGGTATTAAATAAGTCCTAGTGTTTTGTAGCATAGGAGGGTAACTAATATTTGTTACATATATCTTATTATGTATTTATGAAGAACTAGAAGAAAAATGATCAAAAGCTCCAAAATTATAAAAACAAGAAAAGATAAAGGTCTTAGTTACTATACCACTGCACATTGTATACACGTGTTGAAATATAAGGATGTACCCCATAAATGTGTTTAATTATTATATAATGCATGGGAAAATTAAAATACTTTTAATAACTTTCTAAAACTTTTGCACAACTTTTGGGTTTGTTTGTTTGTTTGTTTGTTTGTTTGTTTGAGACAGGGTCTCACTATGTAGCTTTGGTTGTCCTAGAGCTCACTCTGCAGACAAGGTTAGTCTCAAACTCCCAGAGATCTGCCTCCAAAGTGCTGGAATCAAAGTCATACAACACACATACGACTTGTGTAGCTTTCAATGACAGAAAGACTCCAAGTTAAATAAATCTAGATAACATTTTAAATCTAATAAACAGTTTAAAATTGTGCCCACTCACCTAATTGTCAAATGTAAGAATTATAAAAATACTGTTAATGATTTAACGAAAATGTTGTTCTGATCCTCAACAACAATGAAATTTAAATAACCACCCCAGGGACTGAAGGGATGGCTCAGCAGTTTAAATCCAGAAGATCCAGGTTTGGTTCCTAGCACTGACTTATTAGCTCAAAACCATCTCTAGTTCTAGGGAAACCCATGCACTCTTCCGGCCTCTGTAAACACCAGGCATGCGTGAGATGTACAGATGTACATGAAGCAAACACTCTCACACACAAAACGAAAAATTTATTTTTAGTTTTTTTAAAAATAGTAGTAATTGTTCACATTTACCAGTGAGCACAATATCAAAGAGATGAATGTGAAGCCAACCCTGTCTGTCACCAACAACCTGCCACCCAGGCTTCCATTCTATTCTGTGATCCATAAAGACGTAGTGAGGTTTACAAGAAATCTTGTGTGAAAATCCTGCAGCACAGTGCCTGGGACAGCAAAGAGCCACCAGCATTATCTCTTAGCTTCTCGCTCTACCACTATACTTCACTTCAGAAGTGATTTCATTATAAATACTGGCTGCTTTTGGGGGATTTTTTTGGTTTTTTTTTTTTTTTTGAAAGAGAGAAACAACGTAAAGGTGGGTGAGTAGGGAGATAGGGAGGATCTGGGAGAAGTTGGGAAAGAGAAAAACATATTCAACATATGTTGTGTGGAAAAAAAGTGTTTTAAATCTTTAAAAAAAATAAACTCTCCTTACATTGTATTTCTTTCATCTTTATACCAAATGCATTTTAATTTGGTCTGTTACATTTGAGTCATTAAGTTCTAGGGCATGTGGTCAAAATACTAAGGTAAGTTCTTCATTACTAAGTAAGCACATGGAATCGTTAGAGCACAATCTTCCAGAGTAACTCAGCCTTCCTTTTTCTCTATTCAAAGCTCCAACAGCTCCATAGATATGTTAGGATGAAAAGCATAATAGAAAAATCCCACTTAAAGACATTTCGAGCAGTTGATGTGCTGCCAAGGGCAGCTCTGAGTAGCAGACTTGGGAGGAAGAACAAAGCGCTTGCTTTACTTTTAGACTTCTATTAAGTTGAGCATTTTATTTATACCACTTAAAGGGCTAGATGTTTGTGGAGATTAGAAGTCCCGTTTCCCTCTACAGACTTGGACACCAGGAGAAGTCTGGCTCTGCTTCTCTCCTTGTCCTCCAGTGAAGCAATTCTGGTACCACACATGTACTCAAGATTACATGTGTGTTTAGTGAAGCCATTTATTTAACACTTTCCTTCTGGTATATGGCAAAAAAAAAATACTCAGCTTCCATTGACATTGGAGCCCAAGGAGTTGGTTGAGGAACATGCCTTAGGTGGTTTTTAATAACAATACAAAAGGCATGGTCCTGTTTTTCAAGCATTCTTGAGATACACTATATATTAAGGGCTCCACAATTTATCTTTTTAAGGGCAGCTTATACTGGACTCCAGTCATGATTGGCATGCTGAAAGGAGACCTATTGGTATATGGTACTTGATATATTCTTCAAAAGACTATTGGGAATGATTTACACCTGGTTTTCTCTCCTTTTAATGATTTGTACAAGAGCTATAGACATCCTTGGGTACCTCTCACTCTGAAAGTAATAAGAGATGAGTAACATGCAATCATTTAGTGTTGTAGATGTTAATCTCACCCATATTTGCAGACCAAAGTAATCTTCTTATTCCATTACAGTCAAAAATCATTCAATTTTCAGAATTAGCCAATCAGTCTCCTTTAAACCTTATAATAGCCATGTACATATTTGGAATAACTCAAATTTCAGTAGGAAAAAAATGGGGCCAAGTTCACTTCAGTGGTCTTTGTCAATCTTCTTTTAACAATGCACCACAACTATTCATGAAGTCAATGTCATCATGTCATGTGAAAAGCTCACTATGACACTCTTGTAAATCTAGTGAAAGTAACTTTCCACCTTGGAGAAATACATTGTCGTCATTTCTATCTGTCGTGGCTTAAGATTCACAGCCTTACAATCTGTGTACAAAGAAGCAAGCAACTGCATTGCTCAGACAGTTTCTAGAGCCTGTACAAAAATGTTTCTTCCCCAACACCACAGTGTATTCCATTTTCTTTTTAGAAAACTGGCCTTTCTGCTTATCATATGACAATTTTGGACCTGCAGGTTATCCTGGAGCTTCTCTTGGTACAGTATGCTTCATGACAATTCTTAAAAGATGTTGCCATATTTCCTAGCTGAACTATTTTTTTACACAGCTGAAATTGATCAAATTACCCAGGCAAAATTTGGAAAGAGAGACACAACTGATTTGACTCCAAAGGCACAGATTGAAATAAGCAGAGGATTGCATTAAACCATGATCAGATTAAGTGGGGATGACTGTGCCTATACTAAACTTTTTAATTGGATTCTAGAGTCACTCTTACACACAGTGCATGACCTTCTTTGTATTCTGGCTGAGCTGCTGCCTAGTCACCAGTAAGTCCTGGCAGCAGAGACACCAGCTTTATGTTTCATATTCAGGCTCCTATGGAGCCCAGCAGAAAGAGATGATAAGGACGATTCCGTACTGAGAAGCTCACAGACGAAGACAGTCTAGTGAAAATTGGGCTAAGGCACCTTGGAAATGAAATCGTCTCGTACAAATAAGTAGATTCGTGGTTATACCATAGTCATTCCCCAAAACTCTTTGCTTTTATAAGCAGTGCCTTTACCTAAAAACCATACTAAGTTTATGTGAGACCTTTTTAAATTCCTAGATTATAATTAATAAGGACTCTGAAATACTGTGAGATCCTAAGTCACAGAGTCAAACCCTACTTTACTGTTGTAGTAAATTTTTCAAATTGTAATTCAAGCATATATGATATTTAGGAAAACTAGAACACTAAAGTCATTTTATCCTAAACTATTTTTTACTCCTAAAATTATGTGGAAGGAGACAGAAGAAATAAAATTTAAATCCCTAGAGAAATAAATTCTACACTCTGTTAATGACTGAAATTTCTCCACAATAGAAAAGTTAGAAAAAAATAAAAAATAAATAAATAAAATAGAAAAGTTAGAAAAGGGTACACAAAGTGTTTAGAAATATCCCAAAGGTTTAGCCTCATGAATATACATTAAAACAAGCAACAAAAGATAATTGTGCTTTTAATTTGGCAGAGGTATTTTCAATGAAACTGCTAATGACACACACTAGAGGAAGCAGATATCCACATTGCTACAGCTGGGAAAGTAAAACAATCACACCTGTCAAGTCTTGAGACTGTTCATGCTCTAAGTCCAGTTATTTACTCTCTAGCAATATATAGTGTTCTTTAAAAATAGAAAATAATTTGATGAAAATTATTGGAAGTATCAAATATCTATATACAAATATGTTTATTGCCATAATTTCTGATATTTAGTTAGAAGTATAAAGTAACCAAAAACAAAGGAATTACTAAGTTATGGCATATCCTGATAAATTTTTATACAGCTGGTAATCCTTGACTTCAGTGACATGAAAAATACAATACACTGATTTTTTTTTCTTCTTAGGTTAACAAGTACTATCTATGTATAATAAGAGGCAATGAACTAAACTGTTAAGTGCAGATATCTAGAAAACAGACCAAAATGTCTTTTATCATTTCATAGTTCTCTGTACTATCATAATTTTTATATAATGAACACAGTGAACTTTTATAATAAGAACAAATATATCTTTTATAAAACACTAATTAAGTTTCAAGTACTCCTAACATATAATTAGTGGTTCCCCAACTTCTTTTATTTCCAAGATTTCCTATTTGTGCATATTATATACAAAATAATAAAGAACTATTTAATTTCTTTTGCATAGGCTTACCATCTTAGGAATGCTATTTATGATTTTTAAATGTTCAAAAGCACATCTGCTCTCTTAGTACCTAGACATTTCACTGTGTTCTGATCTAATTTTCACCCTTGCTACCTTATGTAATTATTTGCCTCTAAAGGTTTTCATGTGAACTCTTTCAGTTTTCAGATGAAATGAACTCATCTGACAGAGGACTGATCTCCAAAATATATAAAGAACTCAAGAAGCTAAACATCAAAATACCAAAATTACAATTAAAAATGGGGTACAGATCTAAACAAAGAATTCTCAATAGAAGAATCTCAAATGACTAAGATCAAAAACAGTGATGAGAGCTTATGCTGGAGAGGATGTGGAGTAAGAGGAACACTCCTCCACTGCTGGTGGGAGTGCAAACTTGTACAAGCACTTTGGAAATTGGTATGGTAATTTCTCAGAAAATTGGGAATCTACCTCAAGACCCAGTTATTCCAATTTTAGGCATATACCCGGTTAAACACTGGGCAAAGCTCCTGGAGTTCAGCTGAAGAGAGGGAGGAGAGATCTTGCAGAAGAAAGGGAGGAGGGAACTCATAGACTCTGGACCAACATTCAGGGAGCCCGCTTGGAATGACCTAGGTCATCTGCATGTGTGTAACAATTGTGTAACTTGGTCTCTTGGTAAGGCTTCTAACAGTGAAAGCAGGACCTCTCACTGGCTCTTAGCTGGCCTTTGGTAACCTGTTCTCCATGCTGGACTATCTGGTCCTGTGTTGATGTAAGAGGAGGAGCTCAGTCCTGCCTCAACTTAATGTGCTCTGCTTTGCACAAGGCCATGGGATTTATGTCTGTCCCTTTCTGAATGGAGGTGGAGGAATAGATGGAGTAGGGATGAGAGGAGAGGAGGGAGGAGAAACTGGTTGATATGCAAAATAAATGGAAAAATATTATTTAAATTAAAGAAACAAATTAAGTGAATTAATTTGGGAGCCATATTTCTTGCTCTGAGAAAGTTTTAATTTTTTAATTGATTTTTATTGAGCTCCACATTTTTCTCTGCTCCCCTCCCTGACTCTTCCCTCCCTTTCAACCCTCCCCCTCATGCTCTCAATTTACTCAGGAGATCTTGTCTTTTTCTGCTTCCCATGTGGATTAGATTTATGTAAGTCTCTCTTAGTGTCCTCATTGTTGTCTAAGTTCTCAGGGATTGTGGTTTGTAGGCTGGTTTTCTTTACTTTATGTTTAAAAACTACCTATGTGTGAGTACACGGATAATTGTCTTTCTGTGTCTGGGTTACCTCACTCAAAATAGTGTTTTCTAGCTCCATCCATTTTCCTGCAAAATTCAAGATGTCGTTATTTTTTTTCTGCTGTGTAGTTTAATTTTTATGTTCAGGAAAGTATTCTCTATTTTGAGTATAGATGTTCACCTTTTAGGCTTAAGACCAAAATTCTGTTGATCTTACAACTTTTCTGTTTCTTATTTTTTTTTAGAAGACAAGGAGGGTTTGGGTTTTTATAAGCAGATCAAAAAAGATTAAACATAAAATTCCATTTCAAAAATGGAATATATTAAAGCCTAATCTTCCCTTTTACTTCCTAAATTGCTAAATTATTTGCGTTTGTTTGCTTTATTTTAATTTTATGTTTATTTTATTTTATGTTGTTTTTCATTTTATTTTATTTTATTTTGGAGACAGTGTGCATGTAGCACAGTTTGTCTCCAGCTCACTGTGTAGCTGAGGATGGTCCTGAACTTCTGATCTTCCTGCCCCGCTCCTCAGTGCTGGGATTACAGATTACAGATTATACCATCATGCCTGGCTTTGTGGTATTAGTGACCAAAGCCAACTCTTGAATAGAATAAACTATAACTTATTCCCTTTGAGATGGGAGTTATTTTGTTTGGATTGACAATTCCCTTATATTTGGCTTAGTCTCTGGACTCATAGGAACTTTCTCTCACTTAATTCTAATCCTCAGAAAAACTATTTCTAAACTCTAAAGATGGCATCTAGCAGAGCACATAAAAGTAGCACAACCCTTTTTGGCTCCAGAAACAGAAAAAAAAAAACTGTAGCCAAAAGACCATAATCATCCCTTTACTCTGGGAAACTTGATTCCATATTGATAGCTATAGGTTCTGCAAATTCTGACCCTAGAACCTCATGTAAGGAGACCACAGAAGCCAAATGCAAAGTACTGCTGGAAAGTCTTCCCTGCTTTACACATTACAAAGCCTGCATTTGTATATCACAGACACAGAAAGGCTCAGACTTTGAACTTTCCAGGAAAAGACAGCAGAAATGATGTCATGATGCAATGTGCTAGGATGCACAGAACGCTGTTTGTTTAACTTAAATATTATAAAGTATGTCCTGTAACATTTATTCTTGATTAACCATCTTCTGGATAGTTAATCATTAATGATTTCTTTACAGTTACTGTGCAAACAGTTCACTCCTGCTGATGACATATCAAATCTCAGGGACATATTCTTTAATTGGATTCATTTATTTCTAATCTCCTTAAGCCCTTACTACTGTAATGCTTGACTAAATATACATTAAACTCAATTATTTAAACAGCTAAACTAAATTTGGGGTGTATTTTATGAATAAAAATTTATAATTCATCAAATGTGTGCCTCAGGAATCATTTTAAATTGTCTGACCAAGATCTTGTGTTAAAGAAAGGTTTCAATGGTTGGTAGAGAATTTGGGCTGCCCACTGAAATGACTAACTTTCATTTTGTCTGGTTAAAGTCAGCCATTACAATACTATCTAAAGTGCACAGTCATCAATGGATGAATTTGGGGTTTTTTTTGGTTTTGGTTTTGTTTTTTTTTCAATGTATGAATTTGTATCTGACTATTGTTATAATTTATAAGATTGGGGATGCTTCCCATGACAATGACTCAAAAGTGGTTTACTGGCTGACATTAAAATAGATATTTGGCCCAGAAAGAGAGGATAGTGTATTTCCCATCTGTTAACTTTGTTTGATTAAACTCATGACTCTTCCTCCGAACACAGGTGATATGGGATTCCCCTCTGTATGCTGTAAATACTATTGGTTAATAAAGAAACTGGCCTAGCCTATAGCAAGGTTGAATGCTGGGAGAAAAGGTGGAATCAGGGAGAAGCCATGGAGCCTCCACTGGAGACAGATACACTGCAACTTTTCCCGGTAAGCCACAGCCTCGTGGCAATACACAGATTACTAGAAATGAGCTAAATTAAGATGTAAGAGTTAGCCAATAAGAAGCTAGAGCTAATGGGCCAAGCAGTGTTTTAAATAATATAGTTTCTGTGTGGTTATTTGGGGGCTAAGCAGCTGGGAACCAACAAGCTGTCTCCTCCAACACACAATAGTCCCCAAACTTTCAGCACACCTCAGAAAGCATCTAATCAGTTTGTTAAAACACACACAACCTGCTAGACTGTACCCTTTTCATTTATTTGCACATCTAGGATATAGTCCAAAAATGTGCATTTTGACTTATTCCCTAGTGGTGCTGATGCTGGGAGGGGGGATATTCTGTGAAAACCAGAGCACTTATTATCTGGGATGAAAATACCAAAGCAATCAGGTAAAGGGGAACTACAAAACAGTGGAAAACAGGTGACCCAGAAAGGATCTCTTACTGAGATACTTTCTCCGAACCTGGATGCTTGTTTCCTCTGAGCTGCTGTTCTGCAAGCTGCAAAGCTGCTGTCCAGTCCCCAAGGAGCTTCTCTTCTTGCCTCATATCGCCGGGATCTTGTTCCCTCCTCCTCCTTACATTCCATTCCTTGATGATCTCCATTGTCTAAGACTTTCCCTCTCTACCAGAACTGAAGTCTAATCTGTGACTTTTCCAGGCATTAAACCCCAACACAGAACTCTGATGCCACTGTCTGCAAAGCTGTTTTGTCCCACACCGTCCAAGTTGCTCAGGCTAAATAAAAACTCTAGGTGTTCTTGATTCCCATCATTTTCTCACAAATAGCTAATATTTCTGCAAGCTGCCTCTAGTCTACCTGTAACAGACACTCTGAAACTTGGCTGAATATATGCCTGGACTCTCTGCTGTCATCTTGTGTCACACCACAGCCCGGCCATACATCCTGGCATGCAGCAGGCTCTGAAAAATTATTTGCTGAGTATTTGCACTATTCCCAGCTTGCCTTAGACAGAACTTCAACCTAAAACATCCCTTACAATCCCCTTAGTTATCACCACAGAAATTCAGCGGATTCTTGACAGAAATTTGTTTATAATAAAAGTCCTATTGAGCCATCTAGGAAGACATACAAACAGAAAAGAAATTAAATTGTAAAGTGCCTGTGTTGTCTCCAATATTTCCCCCAGACTTCAATTAGCTTTGACAATAGAACACTACACCACATTCTGCTAATGTTTTACACGCTTTAATTGGAAGAGTGGAATCAACTCCCACCCTGCCCTTACATTTGTGTGCCTCATTCTTCCAGCATTCCTGACCCCCGTGGGGTCCAGAACCCAAATACAACACAACTCAATCAATGCTTCACTTTGGCCAAACTGCAGAATGATTTCCACAGTGAAGCTAAATACTGTGACTTCCAACACTGTACATTTCCTTATAGCATGGAAAAATTAAAATGCAGAATTCTGAGTTGAATTTCATTTGAACTGGAGTGGGGAAAGGTAGTTTGCCTGCCATGTATTTGGACAGCAATAGCAGCTGCATGAAGAGCTGAACGCAGTAAATTTCCTGGGTTTTTACCCTTCGGTCAGCAGAACACCTTACGGTCTCCATAAACACAGAAAGCAAAAGGACAACTGAACAACAGCAAGCCCAAACCCTAAGAATGCCAAAAGCCATAGATTCTACTTTTGCAATGGTTAGGAGACATATTTTCTAAGGATACATTACACACGAATGAGGCTGTTGATGAAATGTAGAACGTGGCAAGGGACTTGGGTTTAAAAGTACAAACACTGAGAGAATCCCACCTTAATGGATACCTTTATGATATCCCGTTCAATATAATGAGGCTATTTCCAAGATCTGGCCAGCAGCCTCTATTAGCACAGCTTTGCTGATGTGGATACAACAAATTCTGTTTGAACAAGAAATCCCTGAGAAAGAAAGATCCTTTGCCGGGCTCTATCCACTTTACAATCAATCACAGGAAAATACCCTTCTGGGGAAGCCAGCAGCTCCCATTTGAATCCCAATAAAATACTAAACATTCCAAACAAAATGATGTTCAATGGAAGAAATCTATCAACTACTATCTTTTTTAAAAAATCATTACTTTTGATGCTTAAATTGATAAGGGAGGTGATGGGATTGGGTATGAGGTATGAGGATATTGCATGGGAGCTGACTAGAGCTAGATGCATACAATTATGTCAGAATGACTCACTCTGTGGAGACCTCAAATTAAAAGAAGGAATAACTTTATAGATGTTAGCAAAATATCTTCAAGATGTCACCAGTTACTTCATAAAAAGCCAATGTTGGGCATTTAAATGTAGAGTAGCAACTTCATTTTGCTCACCCCAATACATCACCATTTTATGAAGAGCATACCAAAATTGCCATCCAGTGCAGTCCAGGGTCTGGGTGAGTATACTGCTTACACTAACTATAAAATATTAACTGAGTCACCTATTCTCATTGAGCCCCTTCCATCAGCCATTCCAGTAGATTTCCATCTTTCTCCTCAACCTTCCCAAGCATGGTAGTTAACAGAACAATTCTCAGAGACAGCAGCCATACCTGGGAAATCATGCCTCATAAAGAAAATAATTTTTAAATTATTACTAAAATCACACAGGCATAATGGTGCATGCTTTAATCCCAGTACTCTACAGGCAGAGGCAGGTGGATTCTGTGAGTTCAAAGTCTAGCCTGATCTATATAATGAGTTCCAGCACATCCAGAGTTATACAGAAACCTAAAATTATTGACAGTATTCTGAAAATGCAATAAATCTACAAAGGTAATGTAGAGTGATTTTCAATGTAAAAGTTCATTGTGATTACTAAGCCTATCAGGTATTAACCACAAAATAGCAAGAAATCCCATTTAAAACAAAAGGAACAAAAGCATCCTAACATCAGTTCAGAAGGACAAAAATCAACTCAGGTACGTCTGCTTTCTTTCCCCCAAAGTCATGAGACACAGAGCCGCCCCCTTTCCCCTTTCTCTCTCTCTCTCTCTCTCTCTCTCTCTCTCTCTCTCTCTCTCTCTCTCTCTCTCTCTCTCTCTCTCTCTCTCTCTCTCACACACACACACACACACACACACATACACACATGGGGGTGGGGTGAGATGGGAGCAGGGAACACCTCCAAATAAATCCTATTCCTAGCACTCCCACCACCTGGTCAGGGAGACTCTGAGCCCTAGTCTCCCTGGGCTCACCCCAGGATTGAAGCAGTCTGGGCTGGATTACTCTGGCTCTCTTTCTTATGTAGATAAGAAGAGAGCCTTTCTTTTGTACTCAACACCTTTTCTATTTCCACTCCCAACCCCCAAAGACATTTGTTATTCATTTTGATGCTTGATGTCCCTCAAACTTGTTGTGACACCTGTTGTAGACCAAGTACTCAGTAAATCTTTTGTAATCTTTTATAATTTAAATCATTTATAAAGATTCCTGAAAACTGAAGAACCTAACAATTCATCAAAATGACTACTGATTTATTATTCTTAAGCAAACTTTTGCCTTCCTAAAACTTATGTTTTCATCTTTCAAAGCCCAAAGACTCGTATATACATGTTAATATATATCATATATGTATTCTTATATATTTGTTTGGGGCTTATTAGTGTGCTAAAATATTTTTATTTAATTAAAATAAACACTCAATGTTATTTTGAATTGAGCATAGTGCCAAAACACTCACATATTATTTCATCTAATAATCAGAATGACTCTAGGAGTTAAAGTGCCCACATCTTACATATTAAAACTACAAACAGTAGAGTTGAGCAACTTGCCTGGTCACAGAGCTGGTAAGTGGCAACGCTGGGACTAATCAGGAGACTGTTGGCTACTCCGCTATCTTGTACAATAGTACATACTGCAAGCTCATTTTATAACACAAATTTCAAAAACCTTGTCAGGAATCTCCAGGGTTTGAGGTAGCCTAATAAGAAGCCTAGAGGTTAGATTGTATCATACTCTCATAAGAAAAGAATTGGAGAGATAAATGTAGCCTTTTGGCCCTGAAAATCCAGATCAAGGCCCACACTGACCTTGCACTTACTTCCCTGTCCTAATATGTATGTCACACTTTCTTTCTGAAAATTAATATCAGTGCAAAACCACTATACATGCCAGTACTATACATTCTTTTCAATAGTTCAATTTAGAATACTGTTCAATTTAGAATACTGACATCCCAAACTTTCAAAAGTATGTTCTGTGCATAGGTGCAAAAGTTACTATTAAATTCATGTTCAATGTGTACCACTAATAATTTGTAAAAAGCAAGATCCTTGAGAAGAATAGCTTCTAATGCTGATAGCTCCAGCACAATAGTCCAGAGTGAAGAAGGGCAGAAATGCTTCCAGCAATAGCACAGAATAGCCATGCTGCAAACGAACACAACTCACTGACCCATGTCAAAAGATCCTAACCCTGTTTTCCACCCTTTAAGTCCCACATCCCTTTCCCTAGAACTTCACCCTTACCTTGAACTCTGTGTTCCTTGCTCCATTTCATACTGGGTCAACCTGACTTCTCAAGTTAGGTGGGTCTCTTATGTTTGGCTAAGTCAACTATAGACTGTTTGAGCTTGAGTGATGGCCAGAACTTTGTTTCACATACAGCAACGCACAGGCCATGCAAAACAAGGAGGACAAAAGGCTCCACCGAATACCATCAAAAAGGCAAACGTTTCACGATGTATGCACTTGAAGTTATAGTTACTAACAGCAGTGAGAACAGTTAGTAAAAAAAAAAGGCACTGGTTCCCAATTAAATGAAAGACTAGTAAAAGCTTGACTCCTCTAATTGTTTCTTTTGTCTGGGAAATAACCTCTGCCAGATGTTCTCAGCCATTCTACCACAGAGGAGGCCCTGAGTAAACCCTGGCTCCCTCCCTCCAAGCAGATATGTCTCCTGCCTTTAGAGCTCATACTGGCAACAGCAACAACTGCTGAGCCGAAATAAACCATAGAAATCACATTTAAGGCACAGCCTTTATAGTGTAGAGTTTAAAAAGAACTGTAGAAAGGAGACATTTATAAATATCCAAATCTGTGGTCAATACTTAAAAATTCAAGACCCAGTCAAACACCAAACCCTGTCAGTGTCCTACACAAAATCAGCCTCCTCTCAACCCTCGGGGCTTTGCCATCACCGTAGACAATTTTTTTTCCTTTCTGGAACCTTGGACCTTGGAATGCCCAGAGTATAGAAAAGGGAGAAGGGGTCCTTGAACCATGACATCACCGTAGACAATTTTTTTCCTTTCCGGAAACTTGGACCTTTGAACAGAGTATAGAAAAGGGAGAAGGGGGTCCTTGAACCAAGACAAAAGGTGCAGGTTCTTTGTTACAGGTATTCATCAGTAATTTCCACGTTTCATTTAAGCCCCAGCCAAGTCATCTTTGCATAGCAGCATAAGCACGTAGCACTTTAACACAGTGAATTTTCTATCACCACCTGCTCATCTGGAAAGACATCAATATCATAAGCCAATGGGAGCAAAGTACAGAGAGAAACACTAAGAGTAGCAGCAGGCTTTTAGAAATTATTGAGGTACGCATAGTTAGACACACTGACAGTTGAACCCAGCACTTCAGGCATACTAGGCAAGCATTTTCCTACCAGGCTATATTTTATTTTGATATAAGATCACACTAAATTACCAGTGCTGAACTTGAATTTATCCTGTAACCCAGACAGGCCTAGAACTTGTGATGTTCTTGCCTGAGCTTATGACTGCACGCTTACATTACCAGGTCCAGCTACAGACTCAGAGCTTATTATACCAAATATAACTGTATTCCCTGAAACGAGACTATAAGGAAACAAAAGCATGCTTTCCTTAACTGAAATAAAACTCCTTTTGAATTTTGAACCACGTTCGCTTGTCTCAGCCTCCAAATAATGCAGTGACCCATGCTTTCCTATTCTATGACTCAAAGACAGAATCTTTTCCCACCCACAGAAAGCCAGATGAGAGGTGAGGCTGGTCATCACCAACTAGTCATTGCCCAGAAAGGAAGGGGAGATCCTTTATGTCACAGCAGCGATAAAGGGAAGAGTGGAGTCCAGAAGGAAGGAGAAAACAGACAGAAGCACGGGAACTGAAGGAATGAGTGGAAGTTCCCAGCACACAAGTACAACAACAAGGAACAACTGCTGTCATTGAACCATTTCTCTTAAGGAAGAAATGAAAACACCCACTGCCACAAAAGGTAATTTGTGTCCATTCTGATAAACAGGATTATTTACATTAGTAATTCACAAACATCTGATTTACTGTGTTTTACAAGAACATAGCAGAAATGAAATGCATAATAGCAACAACATATCTGTAATCTAGAGAGATGCAAAAAAAATCAGAAAAAAACAATTTGTGATCTACATTATTATTACAATAATATTGAAAATATCCTTAATAAGGCTTTTGAAGGAAATTATATTTTGTTATTTAAGTATCACTGATAAGATGCCATCACTGTGCTTTAAAACAAAATGTTAATATCTGGACATACAGTTCTGTAGCAGCAATGTCAAGGCAGCTTTTTAGTCTTCCACCATGAATTTGTATTAAAGCCCATTTTGAAGTTGGATGGACTAACCAGTACAGGCATTCATCATTTAAACTCCCCCTCTGACTTTTCCTCCCCTAAGCCACCTCTGCTTTCACCCTCATACAAAGCAAGATGCTATCATTGGCACAGAGCCTTTAATTCTAGCCTCAGGTCATAAAAGGAATGAGGAAAGATTAGTCCAAGGGCATAAAAGTATAATTAGATAGGAAGAATAAATTCTGACGCTCAATTACATGATAGGGTAGTCATAGTAGACAATATAATTTATATATCCAAAAACTTTTTAAGATATTATTTTAATGGTGTCACCACATAGAAAATGTGACTATTTGAAGTAATAGATAGCTCATCTAGCTGAGAGCCCTGAGAACTATAATAATGACAGGCCTGACAAGATATTCCAACTGGTGCAATTGTGGTACAAATTATATGGGAGTATCCAACTACTTTTTAATTGAATCTACGGTCTACCCCAAGAGATGGAACCATATCTGTCATTGTTACTGAAGCCAAGAATCTATGGCAAGATAAGTCATGGTCCCTAGGGGAAACCCTAGTACTATTATTCAATTAAATGGACATAGTATTAAAATGACACCTAGTGACTTATTACTGCACCCACAAATCAGAGCATGTCTCAACCCTTAACTGAGAAGTTTCTTCTTGCAGTAGATGTTATTGACACAGAAACCCTGAGACTATGGAACATTCAACCCTAAATACATATCACACCCTTCCTCCAAAGGCTCAGGGATCTTCTCTGAAAATAGGACCAAAAAGTTGTTGAGAGCCAGAAATGGTGGATAACTTTAAGGAAACAGTGTTTTCCAGACACAACCAGGCAGTTCCACATATTAGCTCACTGCAGTTGAGACAGCACGCACTGTAACAGCGTAAACTCAAACCAGATACAAGCCCAGCATGGATGAAGGGAGGTATGCATGGTATCCCACCACTAGCTTAGGAGCTATTGGTATTCAATATCAAATGCTGCTAAGAAAGGGACAGTCAATTTCCTTTAACAGTATGACAGTTGCGCAACACAAATTGGGCTCATTTTTGATTGTTTTATAAAACAGAACAAAAAACCCCGAACTTTGGGTGGATAGGGAAGTCAAGGAAGAAAGGGTAGACTTGGGAGGAGTTGGTAGATGGGGATGGATATAACCAAAGAAAAGAAAAGAACTTGGTTTGATTTCCAGCACCCACATAACATCTCAGAATTTGCTGCAACTACAGTCCCAGAGAAAACAATGCACTCTTCTGGCCCGCATCAGTACTGCATGCACATGGTGTTCGATAATAAAATAATAATTTTAAAGATTAAAAATTAATCCTTGGCTCTATCACTTATCCTGTGTGAGCCTCGGTTTTCTCACTCAGCAAAAGAGAAGTTAGACCTCTGATCTAACCACTAAACAGAACTCTCAAGAAAAAATACAAGCAACTAAGAGGTGCTTTGAAAGAAATGTGTGTTCAGAGTTTCTTTAGAGAAGACTAAATTTTCAAGTTTATAAAAGATGAATTCAGTCAGTAGGCTGCCTTTGTGTTTTAGTGACAGTGTCCTTTGCTTTACAGAAGCTGCTCAGCTTCAGGAGGTCCCATTTATTCAATGTTGCCCTTAATGTCTGTGCTGCTGGGGTTATACGTAGGAAACGGTCTCCTGTGCCCATATGTTGTAGAGTACTTCCCACTTTCTCCTCTATCAGGCTCAGTGTGTTCAGATTAATATTGAGGTCTTTAATCCATTTGGACTTGAGTTTTGTGCATGGTGATAGATATGGATCTATTTTCATTCTTCTACAGGTTGACATCCTAGCATTTGGATGCTCATCCTCCTAGACCTGGATGGAGCGGGGAGGAAATTGGACTTCCCACAGGGCAGGGAACCCTTACTGCTCTTCAGGCACAAGAGGGAGAGGGAGTGGAGGGGGAAGGGGGAGGTAAATGGGAGGCGGGGAGGAGGAAGAAATTTTTAATAATATAAAAATAAAAAAGATGAATTCAAAGCAAATAGAGCATATTTACATTCCAGTGTTCATAGGGTAGAAATAGAAGAATTAGGAATTTGAGGGCTACTCGGTAAAACGTTTTCAAAAGGGAAAAAATAGCTGGGTATGGTGGCACACCTTTAATCCCAGCACTCTGGAGGCAGAGGTAGGCAGATCTCTAAGTCTGAGATCAGCCTCGTCTACAGAGCAAGTTCCAGGACAGTCAGGGCTACCCAGACAAAAAATCCTGTCTTGAAAAAAAAGCAAAGAAACAAAAAGATCATTTTAATTAAGGTATATTAGAAAATTTTAGGAAGAATTAAGATTAAATGAATATTAGTGCTGTGTACATAAGAAGGAGCTCTGATGATTTCTTAGGGCTTCTTTTCAATAGAGGATTTGGTAGATACAAATTACTATTGATACTACTGTGCCTTCAATCTGTTTCTATAACTATTAAGATACATAAAGGATCATCTGCTGATAATATTGATGTTCAATATAATTGTGATAGATATTAAATACATTTAGGGATGGACTCTATTTTATGGGTAAATGTTGTGCACAGTTACAGTTTTGAGCCATCAAAAAGTGCTCCACAGATCTGTGGCATAAGAGGGGTCTGTTTGTTATTTACTATAGGTCAGACGTCATGTGCAACACAGAAGAGGAGTGGTTTTGATGATTACATATTGTTCACCAAGTTTTAAAATGTATTTCCTAAATCTTACTAGCAATAGAAATAGCATTTGTTCTTAAACAAATTTTTTAAAAATTTAAATCTTAACACTGAAATTAATTGGGCACCATTAACCTATCTGGAATAACAAATGAATTCGAAAGTGTTTTAACGTTCACTGATTAAAGCAAGGGTATATAAAGTTTTCTACTCACCAAATTTGCTACATTTTTAAATCTTTTTTAATTATGAAAATTATGAGGCTTCTCAGAATATTTAACTGAGAACAGCATGCAAACAAGAACTAGAGGCCTGGAATCTGTGTTTATTACAATGCAGAGCACATTTTTCTCTGATGTTAAGTATCTCTCTTTCAACATTGATCAACTTTTCTACAAATTCACGGAGATACTTAGAAGATAGCCACAAATTTGGATTGTCTCCATTTGTTGTTTTTAGTAACATAAAAATTGAAGTTTTTACAGAGAAAACTACTTCCTTCTATGTGATCTATAACCCACCCGACAACAACACTTGAGATTTTCCACAAAAGCAGTGTTCTAAATTCTAAACTTAGTAAACAAGCAGAGGCAAGCTCTTTACCAGAAAAAAAAAAAAAAAAAAAAAAAAAAAAAAACGGCTGAAGATATTAATCAGATCATTCAAAATCTAATTTTTCTTTTTCTTTTCCAAGCACAACATCACAATAGTATTACTCTATAATTCTTATTAGAAATCAAGTTTAAAATATGCTAGACTTTAGGGTTATAGAAACCATCACAAAGTACTCAAACTCTGTCTATCAGCCTTGCTAAGGTCACCCGCCAAAGAACACTTGATAGATATTAGTGGTAGACTGATTTTCATGGCACATATAAACTAAGGTTAATCCATACACCACTTGTTTCTATAGGCAGTGATTTAGAATACTATAAATGTGTCATCATGTACAGTAGCTAGGCAGGACATTTAGGATGCAATAACCACAATGTCCATAACTTTATTTGAAATTATTTAATAGGAAATATATTCATAAAAATCAACCACATACAACCATAGAGGGACATAAAAGAAATGTGGGAAATAGCAACAGTGTACTATTCTTTCAACATATAGGTCTGAAAACAATGTGGATATTTTAAATGATAGTTGAACCCCATTGATTTATCTTAAAAGTAGAAGAGTATTTCTTAATTTTGAAATGTATGGTGTCTATAATCATAAAGAGATTCAGCATTTTCCATTTTCCTTTAATTACATTTCATAGTTTATTTGGGTGTTTCACATTTTCAATTTTCTTTGCATTAAATACTGATGTTTTCCATCTGAACTAGCTATGAGTAATTACTACTACCAATTAAACTGAAGTACATATGAATTCCAGACTCCAGTCTTTGTACAATGTGCTTTCCTTTTGTACTTTACACTCCCAGGCCTCTCCCTAACAGTCGCTGTGGTTAGTTACATTCTCAATGTATCTATGCTGTTAATACTAAGGACAGGTGTCTCTCATATTTAATGCACATTTTAAAGCCTGGGAGCACTCAATGTATAAGAAAACCCTCTCTAATTATGCATGTCTTACAGAAAGTCATAAACAGACCTGGTTTTGTTTTATTGTGATGGAGGGATATTACAAAAACACAGTAGGTGTTACATTGAACCACAGACACCAAAGAAGCAGGGATTCTTTATGCTCTGGTGTCTTTGCATTTTTTTCTCCTGATTTGCAAAATTGAGTGCTGATATTGAAGTCAGGAAGGCACAAGGTAAAGAGCATCTCCTGCTCTAAAATCATCCTACTTTCCCTACATGCACCGCTGCAGCTACTCATCAAGGCAAGGTTTAGGAGATTTCTGTTCATTGGTGCTTTTATTGGATAATAATGACTGATTTTTTCCTAAGTGTATTTAAACAATATGTTTGCCATCAGAAAATTAGAAAAATAAACTTCTCATGAACATAGCTTCTACCAAAACACCACACTCTCATTTGATCATTGATTACTTAAATTTTTCCTCTACTTTCATGTCATGAAAATCACTTCAAAGTGGACATTATGTAAAAGTTTACATTTGGAAAACATCTGGACTGTCAGGTTATCTGGGGACTTGCTTAGTATTTAAGGGCACTGTTGAGGTGGTATATTCGCAAAGGATTCACTTACCATTCTCTGTCTGCATGAAGTAGCCCCCAAACAAATGGGGCTATTCACTACTATCATAGAGAATCAATAGGCCTGTGGTTAATTTGTTAAGACAATGTAAATTAGTAACTTCTAGCCAGATGTGCGATACACACATCAAAGGAATGGCAACCTGTTCGTTATGGAAATCCTGTCAACACACACAGACCCAAATGATGACATTTCATCTGAAACAGTTTCCAAACTCGCAGTTATAAAAATTGTTCTGAGAATTTTTATACAAGGAATTGGAGCTGAGACTCATAAAAAGGGTAACCAATGTCAGCTTTCCATATTGTGTGCCTGTGCATATATGCTTCTTTGTGTGTGCTTCTATTTTCAGCTGAGGTGCATTACATTCAGTAAATGTGTGCCTGCTAGTTTTCCTTCCATAAATCATGCATTTCTCCCATTACTTCCTTTTTAATCAGATGTAAAGTTAGAACTCTAATTTGACAGCTCTCAAGAAGCATGTAAAGAAAGATGCAGACAACAGAAGGAAAAGGAACACTTACCCACTGAAAAGCAAAGCAGAATATTTCAAAATGACTCCAAACAAATTAAGCTTATCCATTGGGAGGTCAAACTTTCATTCAGATCATATGAAGGGGTGTGTGTCACTATATGCCCGGTTGTTTGATAAAGAATAATTACTAACTACAGGCACCACCAGAGAACAGAGGTTACATAAAATGCTTGCTATGGCTCAGACACAAAATGCACCTTCTTTTAAAATGTTCCTTTCTTTTCCATGGTAAGCAAACATAATTTTTCACCCATCAATACCTCTGCTTCAAGGGTTTATTTTATAAATTATGCCTTGCCAATTTCTCATGTTTATTTTAATAATATGAAAAACATTAAATAGATGGATTGTTTCATGATACTCAAAATAATGGTATGTTTTTACTCTGTATTAAAATACACTACCTCTTTGCTATTACAAAAATCGAATCTTTCTTTTAACATGGTTTACTAAAAAGTAAGCAATTAAAATATTTTTAATGACTACCTATTTTTAAAACATATCATTAATTTTTAATAAATAACACATTTGTATAAACAACACATATGTATACATGAACTTACAAGCGCAAACACACATCTGCATGTATAAGTTTACAATAGACCTAAGCATCTTTACCCAGGGAAAGGCCATAGCCACTGCTAGTCTTTGAGTTCAAACACAGCTACCTATTATTTTTAAACAAGCAATCCTTATTTAAATTTATTTTCTGAATCTACCAAATTTTCTTATTAAACAAAGCACCGAGTGTTATTGCAAAGCATATATCCAGCCACTACATTTTTCTCTGACAATGGAAAGCAATGTGGAATGAATACAAACCTCATCTTGTACTTTATACTCTATTCCAAAGAACATCCTTTAACCAACTTCCTAATGACAAAGTAGCATTTCCGCTAAGTGTCTGGTGTGTCAATACTTCCAAGTAAAAAATTTCTGAGGTCCCCTAAAATCACAAGTTTTCAACCCTTTAAGAAGCTAATAAATACACACACAAAAGATTTCTTTATAAAGACTTCAGCCCTATGCAACTTGACTTTTGCAAACCCTGCACAGAGTGTGCTTCTTCAACAGGCGCGTACCAGACCAAGGGATCAGCTGCAAGGCATGTTTCTGGAAAGAACAAGATTCCAGTGCAGCTGCAGCAGCTGTCCTGTCTGTCACGCCCCTCAGATCCAGCGAAGATGTTTCAATCTAGCACCCACAAATTCTTGTTGCCTAACACATAGCCTTTACTTTCTAGAGGTTAAAGTTCTACTCTGCTGGTCACTCGGGCCCCTTTTATGTTTCAAGGAAAGAAATGCTCCTTCAGAATTCTAACTTTGATTGGAGACTGTTTAAAATTAAGAACTTCAAACCCGAGATCGGAAAAAGTGAAACAGATGGCCAGTTTCTTAATAGCAAATGGCCCCGTACGTCGAATCTTTCCCTCTCTCCTCTTCTTCTTTTTTATTTAATACAGGGTTTGCTTGAAAGGTTAAGAGAGAAAAGAGAGCAAATATGGACAGTATTGAGAAAACTCCTAAATCTTTTCCTAGAAAACGACGAAGAGAGCCTTCGAAATCCCCGACCTGCATCAAACCGCCTCTCCTGGGAGATCAGAGCCTGACCGTGCACACAAAATACAGTTGGAGAAGGTGGTCTCAGGCTGACACTCAAGCACTCACGTGAGAACGTAATTGACGCTGACGATGCAGTGAGGCCTCGAGGAGCGGCTGTTGTGAACGATGGTGGCGTAACTCTGCACCCAGACCCAACCACCGTGCTTCGCCAAGAACCTGTAGTACTTGGTGGTCACTTGCCCCTTCACCAACACTAGAAAGACAGACGTAGATGTAGATGTTGTGAACGGGCCTGTCCTGGACAGGTCCCAAGAGCTTGGTGGTTTGAGTACAAAGCCCCTCATTGCCATACCAGTTGCGCCAGTGCAAGTGGGAGAGATGACGGGCAAATTCCCAATCAATTGACTGCCTGTTAAACTGAATCGACACCCCCCCCCCCCGCGTCCCACTAATAGATACCTATTATATGCTAATGATTGATGTGGGCCCTCCTGGGGTCCCCGCTGTCTTCCACACTAGCAATGGGGAAAACACTAAAAGTTAAGGGTTTTCCCAGACTGACTTTTCCTGCTGTAGAAGGGGAAGTCCAGCTCTAAATCCTAAATCCTGGGAGATTAAGCTCCCAGCAAAGCTGTCTCAAAAGCGAGGTGAGTTAATGCTGGATGAGGAAAGTAGCCTAGGTTGTTTAAACAGTTCTCATCTTTAGTGATGTTTGCAGGTGAAGAATGAGACCCCACTGGGGGAACGCACTCCCTCCCACTCCGTTAGTATTAGCAGCTCCGTTAAGTCAGAGATACCAGACGGGCCGCAGCAGTCCCTTTCCGAGTCTCTCCTACTACTACCTCCCCTACCCCTCTAGGGGAGAACTCCCAGCAATCTGGACTTTAGGCCTCCAGCTCCGCCACTCCCTTGAGAGTAGGGTGGGACCTTACGTAAGTGATGCGCGCAGCGTAGGTGGAAGGTGTCACAGCCATGCACGTGATGATATAGGGTCTTCTCAATCAAGTCCTGAGGTTCATACCCAGTCAGCTCAGCCACCCTGGGGGGAAAAATCCCTAGGGATGAATGTAGGCCTTTTCATCACCAGGGTTCTTGGCCCCATTTCTTTGGCTAGTAAGATCAAGGGAAAGCTCTCCCTCTCTAAACTCTGTCATTCTTTAGAGTCCCTTTCTCGACTGCCCACCCACCTGGAGTCCAGGAAAATAAGCTTCATGTCCAGACTGGCTCGGAACATGAACATGTTGCTGTGTAGTTTGATTTCTGTGACAGCGCTCGGAGGCAGGGAGTGACCCACAGCCACCAAGCCCACATTCTGGTAGCACCCATCGAAGGGCGACATATCCAGGCTGTACTGGCGGATCTTCAGGTAGCCGCTACAGTGAATGACCTGTGGTGAAGGGGGAGGGGCGAGACTCAGCAGAGGTCTGGAAGAGCTCCCTAAAGGAAGCAGAGGAGTTGAAACATGTTAAAATTCTACTTGGCCACAAACCATAAGGTGCCCCCAAACGAGTGGCCGCACAACCAGGGTGAATTCACGTGGGAGCTCGGAGCTCGGGAAAAAAAAAATAAGAGAGATATGCAAATGGTTGGTTCCCCCAAATCCTGAAATCCTACCACACATGAATTGGGGCAGGGAGCCTGCTCTCCATTGATATTGGCATTCAGCTAAAGAACCCCAGCTTGCAGCTAAGGCTTTGGTCCTTAACTCCCTGAGAGATAAATGACTGAAGGGGTTAGAAGCTTTACAGTTCCTCAGGCTCCTCTCTAAGAACAGCCCAGTGTCCTGACTTAGTCTTTTAAGTGTCCCTCAGGTACCCACAAAGTTTAATGACATTTCAGGGCTGCGCTCTAAGTGTGGTCCACAAGTGTGATTCTTGGGACAGGCACCAACCTCCCTTGCCCCAGAAGCCTTAAGCCCTGCCTGGCCACCCTCAGAGTGGACGTTCCAACTCAGCCACACACACCTTGTAGCCACCGCAAGTGAGGCCAGCGTTCCTCTTGGCTAAAACACACTTCATCCTCAGAAAAAAGGAGCGTTCAATCTCATACTCTGGAGAAAAGAAGAAAGACTCAGGATGAGAGACAGGCAGCCAAAAGAAGCAGCATCCCAGCCAAGACTAACTGGTGGCAAGCCCCCAAGCTGACAGTCATGAGCAGGTGGGCAAGGCATGTCTACCTTACCCTGGACGAAATGAGAATGGTAGGGCTGGTGAGCCGTGAGCACCGCTGTCATCTCGTCATGGTCAGCTGGGTGGATATATTCGTAGATGCTGTTCCCAGTCAGCTCCACCTGTAAAGAGGAGGGGTCACCATCTCTGCCATTATACAATGACCCCAAAAGAAGCTGAAAACTTGCATGGGGGGGTCTCTAGGGCCATAAAGATGAAATAGGCTCTGCTACTTGCTACCTGATGCATCTTATCTAACTCTCAGCTTCCTCACCTGTAAAATAATCATACATGTCATGTCGGTAGCAGTGAAAACAATGGCAGTCATAGTCACACCCCTTGGAACATTTGTGTGGAAACTCCTCCCACCATGTCTGGCTTAAGGTAAGAATTCTAAAAAGTAGCAATTATTTAAGCCTGCAGTAAGTAGCAAGCTAAAGGAGAAGGGAAATCCAGGTAGTGGGTGACTGAGTCCCTCTGTCACCTGAGAGGTTTCCAGTGCCCAAATGCAGATATGAAATGGTTGGGAAGCCCTCCCCACAATTCCAGCTGTGAACACTGCAGCCTGGAAGGACGAACCACTCACCTACCTGAGAAAGGCCCAGGTGAACTGAAGCTGTCTCAGAAATGTACATGATCTTTCCATCTGGGGCCACCACGAAGATGAAGCCATCCAGAGTCTGGGGAGGCAGAAATAGAATGAGAGATCTGAGAAATGAAGCAAGGAAAACAGAAGTTAGACACAGACAGTACCGAAAGGTGAGGCTGTGACAGACTGTCCAGAAACAGGACACAGAATAACCACAAGAATCTCCTTTCTTGAACTTCCCACGTCTGTAAGAGCAGCACACTGACAGCATTGGCAGGTCAGAGTGAGGCTATGGACAAGGCTAATGGCCTATAAAGACTCAAGATCCACTCAAATGGAAAAAACATCTGTGGCTCACAAAAGTCTGGGTGGGGAATGGGATCACAGTCTTCAACAGGAACAGGAAGTAGGTAAGGCCCTCAGGACAGTGGTGCCAGTAAGAACCTCTGTTAATATTCAAGGGTTCCATAGTGGCAGTGATCAACAGTAAAGAGAGAAATAGCTTGACTTGAGAAAGATCCAGAAAAGCAGACACTGGTAGACATGGGAGAACTGGCAATTTGAAGTTATAGACAGAAGGAAGCTGGCCAAGAGTCTTTCAGAGTCAGGAGACGGAGATTTAGGGGATGAGAGGCTTTTCTGAGCAACCAGTCATAAAGCAGTGTGACACTGTGTGTTCGTGTATGTTTACACAAATGCATCAAGCTGGCAGTCTCATTGTAAAGAAACTTCGGTGACTTTCCCTGTTCCTTCGCCTCTGTGGATGAGCTAATGGAGACCTATGATAAACCCAACTCCTCTTAAGGAGCTCAAAGGGACAACCAGCCTGAAGATGAATGTGTTGACCACAAAATTAAGTAGATAGAGATGAATAGGCAAGAGAACCAGTAACTGTGCATTACAGAGGCCTCAAAGAACTTGAAGAAGGAAGGACTGAAGAGAAGAACACCTCAAGCAGAAGAAGCAATGTAGTAAACTCAGAGACTAGGAAAGGGAAGGGTTAGTCTGATGTGTTAAGAGCTGGTGAGGCTAGTGTGAGATGGGAATACATAAGCACATACTCAGTGGATTTTTAAAGTTTGGAATGACAATTTGGGAAACCTGAAATTGCTCTGCAACTGTTATGTTTCCAACAGTAATTTAAGCAAGAATAATATATTTTTGTGTGTTCTTGTTCCTTGGCGGAATGTTCTACATGAATCAGGATAAGGAGTCCATGTAGCTATGGGCATGAAATCACATCTAAGAAAGGGGAGAGTCTAATTTAAGGATGGTACTGAATGCAAATTTTATATTAACTTGCTGGCAGAAAGAGAAAGTAAGGTTGATTTCCTGGCTTCAATAAGAAGGTTATGCAGAAGAGTGGAAACAGAGAAATTGAGATTTTGTTGTGAGCCTGTGTCATCTCTCCAACTGGAAACTAAGCTGTTGTGTAAGTAGAAGTGTGAGAAGGGAGATAATACATTCTTGTCTTAAATGTCTAGGTGACAGCAGGAGACAAAAGTTGAGAGTCCAGAAGGTGGTCTAAAGACCAGCTTGGGTCACAGGGACTAAGAGTTCAGGTGACAAGTGTTGGTTTATGTCTTGCAGAGTCTTTGGAGCTGTGAGAGGAGAAAGGAGTTAGGACTTTTCCAAATGACATCACAGGCAATGGTATGACGATGATGAAGAAGAAGAAGAAGAAGAAGAAGAAGAAGAAGAAGAAGAAGAAGAAGAAGAAGAAGAAGAAGAAGAAGAGACGATGACGACGACAGAGAGAAGAGAAGATAGATAAATTGGGGAAATTGTTGTTGGACCACAGGAAAGAAGAGAGTGCTCTCACTAATGTCACCTCCTTTGCCCAAAGGACTCTTTTTCACCAAATTCTCTCTAACTCAGCCCATTTCAATTCAGAATGGAGGCCTCCTCTTTCCCTTTCTGATTTTGCTCTGAATACCCATACCACCAGCAACACCAGGGCATGCCTAAGAATGAAAACATCAGGAAGGCAGGGCTTTTCGGGGGGCACACCACTGTGTCTGCTAGCTGAATGAGTTCAGGAAAGTCCTTGATATCAGGACAAGTGGAGCCTGTGTAGGGCCCAGTGCGGGGGGGGGGGGGGGGGGGGGGGGGGGGGAATCAGACTGGAGGGAAGTGGGAGCCAAGGGAGAGGAGAGTGAAGAACCCCTGAACTTCAGAGTGTTAAAGAACTGCCAGAAGTCTAGTGAAAGGGGAAAAACCCGAGAAAAGTATAAAGGAAAAAGCTATTTGGGTTTTTGTTTTCTTGATCACACTGCTAGGGAAAAAAATATACAGGAACTAGAAGAGATGGCATGGTGAAGTCAGGTACTTCATCTGAGGTAAGATGTTTCAGCAAAGGGAGCTATGGGCTTTTCTAGATAAATTCAAAGCGGAAGCCAGATCAGTAGGGAAATACTTATCCAAGCCCTTTCTTTGACTGAAACATCTTGCCTCTAGGAAGGATAGGGGAAAGCAGCACTGGGAAATGAAGGACTCAGCCTCAGGACTCTGTTCCTGTTGACTGCTTCCTAGGCTCCTTAGGTTCCAGGATACTATGCTAGGAGACCCTAGTGGACCCGAATAATAGTAGAGGGTGCAGGGTGGGGGGAAAGTGTCACTCCTAAAAATGCCACTGGGAGTTTTATTATTTTAAATATTTGCTCTGCAACTTAAGCGGCCAACAAGCAGTTAAAAACCCTCTGCACTGCAAATAGCAAGGTAATGGCCACCTCACATTGTTTAAACTCATTACTGGGGGTGCGTATGTGTGTTGTTGTTGGTTTGCACAGAGCTTGGACTAGCCTGAAGTGAGGGGTACTGACAAAAGGAGTACGCCTGGGAACTACCGGGAAGAGACGAAATGAGTTGCAGACGCAGCTGGATCCGGAATGCGCCGGCTTAAAGCACTGAGGGCATTTGCAGCAGATTCTGGTTATTTCCTTTGCAAATTCTTCATTTCAGACGCTTCTTCAGTCCTGCCTCCCAGGCCTGGTGCAGCGCGCTACAGTTTTCTTTTTCTTAGGCGAAAAGCGACAAACGGAACTCCCTTTCTTGGATGGAGCCCTCCTGGGGCCTTGCCAGGCTGATTTTTTGCAACCTTGGTCGTCACTTTGCCTTCCCTTCAACCTTTCAGGCACCACTGGCCCACCCGCACCCAGCTATATTAAGAACTCAGATCTAAGGGGAACTATTGGGATCCCCTCTTCCCCCCCCCCCCCCGAGAAAACAGAAGCCCGGGTGGTGCCCAAGCGTAGTCTTGCGTCTATACCTGGAGTAGATGAGAGCCGAGTTCTCGACCAACGTTGTCCAAGGGACTGGTTCGACTGGTGTGGCCCCACGCCTCGCCAAGCCCTATGGAGACACACAACCTTCAGTAAAAGACAGTCGGGGGCTAGAATGCAATTACGGTTTCTGTCACTCAGGGAGCCGGAGTAGCGCGGGTTACCACCGCCGGTTTCCAGATGCGGTCTGGAGGGTGGGAGACTAGGTCAGCTGGCAGCTCCTGTCCCACAGGAGTTCTAGAGGCCTCAGCCCTGAATAATTCTAGCACTATCTTCGGAATGGGTTCCTGTTTTCTGGTGGGAAGAGTATTTCTTTTCCCAAGTTTTCATCCTTGTCCTTATAAGCAACCTGAGACCAACGCAAATGGCACTCAAAGAAACCAGAGACCACCCGCTATATAGGCTCAGTCCCTGGTGGCCTTTCTGATTGGCTGCCGGGCTTTCTGGACGCTGGTTTCCCTCAGCCTGACCTGAACATTCTTGGAGAAACCCCTATTTGGGGTTGACTTTCAACTTCATTTTCACTAGCATCTCTAGACCGTGCCTTATCCTCCTCACCCTTATTCCCCCTCCCCACAAAAACCACCAACTACTTTTTTTTTGGAGTCAATTACTTTGAGGTGCCAGCCATTCGGCACCATTTTCGCTCTCTTCTGGACTTAGAATCGGTTTCCCCACTTGTGTAGTACCATCTATCAACAAAGACAGGCCATTCTTCCCCTTTGTTTTAGCATGTCAACCTTTCAAGCCTTTGACACAAACTTTTTTGAATATGCTTTAAGAAATATTTATTTAAGAATCCCCATATATTAGTATAAAATATGGTCTATACCCGTATTGAGAATAAAATAAAAATCACAAAAGATGCATAGGCGTGTTCAACTATTTGCGAGTATCTTTTAAATGTTGCTGATGAAATTACTTCAGTGGTTAAATCCTTTCGTTTTTACATCACGAACAAGACTTAATCTTTTTTTTAAGGTGACCTTTTCGTTAGGAACAAATACTTTGAAACATATTTGTTTGACACGTAACAAACATGCTCGAATTGTAATATGGAAAGAAGAGTTTTTCACACTAAGACATCCAGTTAGACTTTTTTGAAGGTGTTAGCTAGGACCTGCTTCCTAAGCGAGTGATCAAAACCCTGACAACGAGTAATGGCAAGCGCCCCTCAGGCTCAAATGGGGTCTTTCTGGGTGTTTGCACACCTAAATAAATCTAACGATTTCCGCACTGCTCTGCAAATATTGCGGCTCCACTCCTGCGGCTGCCTCCCTCCGTTGATAGCGCAGTGTGATCCTCCCTGACGCTCCAGCACGTCTGGTTTCCCTCCCCAAGTGACTCTGTGATCCTAGCCCCAGTCATCCTCGTGGACCAGTATGCGGGGGGGGGGGGGGGGGGGAGCTGTCACAGTCACCTATACAAATCCCTTTGATTTTGCCGTCCCCTCCCCTTCCCTCCACTCCCCTCATCCTCTTGAGTTTTGGCCCCGTGAAGGAGTTGGCCACATCTAAAAAAAAAAAAGAGAAAGGTCCTTCCTTGCTGAGAGTTCCGAGGACTTGAGTGGCGTCAACCTTGGGCCCCTCAGACCCCTCAAAACCAGAAGCTTCGTGAGATCAGAGGGCAGGATATTCCCGCTGGTCCTCCAGCGGGCTGAGGCTGCGGTTGTCTGAGACTAGCTCTCGCAGCCCCACTAGCTAGCAAAACTGCGTTTTAGGCAAAAAACGTCTTTAATAGAAAAATTTGAGGGTCGCCTGGAACCGCTCGGTACTTTAAAGACCTGAAAAAAATCACCGGGTGGGGTCGTGGGGTTGTCGGGGGCGTGTAAAAAGATCTTGCCTCCGAACTCTTGGCGCCTGTTTTGCTTTGTCGGGTTGTGCCCTCATTAGCATGCGCCTACAAGGGAAAATAAGACTTGCCCACAGGTTAATAAGCAGCCCGAGAGGGTGCGGGTGCGAGCTAACAAGGGAGTCCCTCCCAGGTCTGTGCTTCCCCCACACGCACACCTGGGAGGAAACTTGGTTTCACAGAGGTTGCGTTCTCTTTTTGTCCGCAGAGAAAACCTGTCACACGGTTGAGGCTGGGTTAATGTTTTATGAGGAACCGACTGCCCCGCTCTACCAGTGGATCTCACCAAGGAAGGAGCTAGCCCTCCAAAGTGTGGAGGGCGTCTCCCCAAACTAGTTCAAGGTTCCCATTCCCCCAAATCTTAAAGTTCTGTCATGGACCCTCTCACCTCTTTCCTTCGATGAATCTCCCTAGCACCCGGTTTAGTTGGCAAGGGGGCGGCTGAGATTTCGTTTCTGCACTTGCCCTACCGCAGAAAATGCCCAAATCCTTTGATTGTCTGTTTAAAATGAGGAGGAACCAGCTCTCTTTGCGGCGGGATTACAGTGAGAACAAGATCTAAAGATCCCCTTGTAACTCGGTGAGGCAGAGGGAACAGGGTTTTGCAAAGGAGAAAAGGCGCTCTGTGAGGGAGGCGATAACTAAATCAGGTTTCAGACAAAAGGATTTTCCCCAGCTAAAGTGGCTGAAGACAAAGGAAAACATAATCTATTTTGGAAGATTTCCAAGATATGCCACATTAACCTCCAGCAGATAAATTTTACTTCTCTCAGGCCCCTCTCTTCCCTTAAAGTCTGGTTTATCGTATTTACATAAGTAGCATTAGAAGGGATGTATCTATTATGAATCTAAAGGGCTAGCTCACATTTCATGTGAAAACCCAAGCAAGTTTCACTGTTGCTTTACCGTTGGTGCGCGGTTGAGCCATTTCCATTTAAATACCCCCTGACCCAAGGATTACCTCAATGGACTGACTGCGCGGGTTTTGTAATTTCCTGAAAATGAGATTTCGATTTATAAAACAAGAAACCAATTAGTAACCAAATGAGGCGAAGTAGATCCACTAAAATTGACCTAATCCCACAGGCACCATTTAGGCCCGTTCTTGGTGAATGAATGATGAGCCCCAGTCTAGCGTGCGCTCAAAGTATCATCCAGCTGTGTTATTGCAAGCAGCAAAAATAAATTGATCGGGCTTTTCCTTCGAATGAATTTCATGCCCTTGACAAAATACAGATTACAGGCCAGGCACCATTACCGCCTTTGCTCGACCGGAAAGAGAGGAGCTTGTTGTAGTGGCCCCTTCTTTCTTTCCTTCGTCATTAGCACGGCATCTCCATAGAAATGTGCCCCCCCCCCCCACGCAATGCCTAGTATGCCTTTGAGGCAACAGGGAGGTGTCCCATGACCCGTCTACCACCGGGGACGCGGTGAGACAAGCTCTTGCATATTCCTTCTAACTTCAGGTCCCCAGAGGTTCGTTGCTGCTACTTGGGAGGAGTGTGTGAAAAAGAAAGCCAAAACCGCCCAAATACCACTTATTCCTCACTGCAGAACTTGTGAGCTCTGACTGAAAGCACTGCGCCGGCTAGCGCTCCGGGTTCTGGCTCTGAGTCCGTTCAGCCACGGAGCTCTCTGGGGTAAAGAAGGTTGTGGAATGGGTGCTCCCGGCAGAACCAATTCCTCCTGCACTCCCAGGGCAAAGCACTTCGTCCAACACTAGAGCGCACCGGTATCTCCACTGGAGCTGGAAATTAACCCAAGCCACTGCCGGAGAGGGGGCTCTCGGAGGCTCAGTAGACCCACCTCGGCAAGGCCAGTCCTGTATCGCTGCGTGAACCCACAACTGGTGCCCTTCCCCTGCACGCCCGCCTCTCCCGGGGCAGAGCCAAAGTAACTGTGCCAGGAATCTTGATGTGTGTGTGTGTGTGTGTGTGTGTGTGTGTGTGTGTGTGTGTGTGTGTGTATGTGTATGTTTCGCAGCTCAGCTCAAGGCCGCAGGTCACTCACTAGTCACGTTCTCCGTTCTCCGTGCTTCATCCCGCCCCGGAGTTTACGCTTCCGGTTGGGAAACAGAGGCTGCAAACCAGGCTGTGTAACTCGGACCGCACCCTCTGCGCGTCACTGAACACTACAAGCACTCAGGGGCAGCAGGGTTTTCCCAGGTCTAGTTTAAAACCCGGGACCAGTGTCCTGCATGTAGGTTGACGGTGTCATGCGCGCTGATCCAGGGCTTTAAGTCTTCGGAAATGCCTGAGGCTTGGCAGTGCCACCTCTGTACAAAGACCCGCACCTCCTCTATGGCAGGGTGACTCCGCACCTGGTGACCTACGGATCCAGCCCTTCCGCGAACAGGGCACGGACCCTATCTCCGCTGAGCTTTTAACCACCGGACTGGCATCATTGGCTGGGCAGAACAATGGATGTATCACACTCTGGTTGTCCAGCAAAGCCTGTCCTAAATTTAGGGGTGACCGATTCTCCGTGGACCTAAGATCCGGTTGGTTTGGAAACTGTGTCCTAAAAGAGAGATGTCACAAAAAGAGAATCCAATATATCGGGCGGACTTAGTGGGCTGCGAGCTTTCTGAGATGGAAAATGCACCGTAGGGTCGCGGATAAAAAGCGACCCGGGGGTGGGGTGGGAGGGTGTGTGGAGGGAATGGAAGGAGGGGAGGGAGTGGGAACTTGGATTGGTGTTTTGTTTTGTTTTTGTTTTTGTTTTTTAAAATCTATTAAATTAAAAAAAAAGAAGCGACCCGGAGTCTAAACAGAACCACCAGAGTATCAAATCTGTTTCAAACCTGCGGGGTGGGGGGGAATTGCCCACTCTTCCCATTCCGTTCCCACTTTCTGAGTGGCAGGACTGACCCTAAACCTAAATCTTGGTGGTCCAAGATGCGGGCAATGAGTGCCCCACCCAAACTATCGATATTGTTACTGTAGGTTTCCTTGTCTTGAGAAATACCTACACTGACAAGGGAATACCGCAAGAATCCAGGAGTTTGCATTAGAAGCTTGCATCTGACTGTAAAAATTCAAAGCTAACAAGATCCCCTAGAACTGAACGCCCCCCACCCGCCGCCAAGAAATAAAACCAATTCTTCTATATTTAAGGATATTTTCTTCTTTTGGATGGGTGATTGTGTCCTGGTTGAAAGCATCCCACCATTGCTTATGATGATGTGTTCGTTGTTTGGTATTAATTAATGATATATCCATTTCCTTAAAAATTGTTTTTCCATTGATCAAGTCCACAAGTTCTAGTCCGCCTTGCACACAGTTTAATTTTGCACTCACTTAAAACAAACATTAAAAATTGGAAGTCAGCAGAGAAAGCCAGACTTGAGCAAAAACTGTGCTTAAAGGAGGCTTTAAATGAGAAAAACTTGTGTAAGAAAACAAACACAGAAACTCAATACTCAATCATTTCCCCAGGCAGCAAGAAAAACAGCCTTAAATCACACATCCACGTGAGAAACTGGCTTCTTTTTATTCTTTAGGTTTTTTTTAATACTCAAAAATATAATGATTAAGAATTTCAGTTTTTTATGAATATTGTAGATCTTGTGAATTTCAATCCTATGATTATTTTTATTTTTCATACACATATTGACAATGAATCTTACTGATATTACCAAGATTCTAAACAGATTTGAAAGCACCTTTGATCTTTCAGTTTATTCTGCATGACACTATGTATGTCCCTAGCCAAAATTACTTTAGAACTGGGTAACAACTATGTTATTTTTTGTTTGTTTGTTTCTTTGTTTGTTTGGTTGGTTTTGGAGTCAAAGTTCTCTGTAACTTTTGGAGCCTGTCCTGGAACTCGCTCTGTAGATCAGACTGCCCTTAAATTCACAGAGTTCCTCCTGTCTCTGCCTCCTGAGTGCTGGGTAAAGGTGTGCACAACCACCACCTGGCTAAACTTCTTTTAAAGTTGAATTTTTCCTGTTTTGTACATACATAAAGTCATGCTGGTATTGTTTTAATGCCTTTTTAAATTTCATTTTTATTTTATGTGCACTGATGTTTTGTGTGGGTGGCAGATCTTGGAGTTACAGACAATTGTGAGTTGCCACGTGGGTGCTGAGAATTGAACCCAGGTCCTTTAGAAGAACAGCTCTTAACCTCAGAGCCCTCTCTCGAGCCCCTTGTTTTAATACCTTAATACAGTCTTTCTGGCTTCCATAACACCAAGGATTTATATTTTCTACATTCCTTAAGTTTTCCTTTTTGAGACTGTTTTCAAATGGAACGTGATTAATCAGATGATCTTCCCCCATGTTGAATGATTGCACAGTGCCCTTCCTTGATCTTCTTTTCTTCTGATTAAATCTCTAATGCTGATCTAATGTTTGTTCCTCCTCCTTCCTCATCTTCCTCCACCTCCACCTGTTCTTCTGGTTTGGGCCTCAGCTCTTAGAGCAAGGACTACAGGTGTGCACCACCAAACCCAATTTAAGAATAATTCTTAGTTATTCCTGCATCATTTTCTTCTCCTTCCTCTCTCATTTTGCACTCAGCTGTTCAGCATCATCTTCTTGGAATAAGCAAATTAATGCTGAAACATGGACCCAGACAAAAGTCACTACACTTATTGGGGCGTGGGGGGCGGGGGGGGTTACAGGGAATGACCTGTTTTCCCTGTTTTCTCTATCTACCTTTTATTCAGGGGAATGTGGGAGAATTTTTTGTTTGTTCACTTACCATATAACCTTTGGGCATTACCCAGTAGTATAAAAGTGATGGAAAAAAGGAGTTTTACAACGTTGTTTTGCCTATAGCTGTGGTAGCTGTGGCATCGGATTTGTAATCATTTGAGATTAGACAACTTATAAAAATCTGTCTTAAATGCGATAGGATATTTACCATGATAAAATAGCCGTACTTATTCTTAAAACAAAATTTTATTGAAAACCTGCTGTGTAGTAGGAATGCTTCAAGATGTGTAAAGTAACTTCAAATTCTATTTAGCATCACTAAAAAGATTACAGCGATTAAAAAGTGTTCAGTTTCCCCCAATGCTTAGAATCAACCCTAAGTAAAGGCCCATGTGCAATTTGGCACCCCCTGCAGGTAGTCCCTGGTTCTGCGGCTTGTCACTATTTTACTCCTTTGAAAACTGTTGAGTTTTGTAATTGTTTGTCGTTGTTGTTTTCTTTGCTATCTTAAGGGGCTGTATTTGGCTTTGGGGTTTTTGAAGCTCAAACAACCTCAAAATTAAAACCTCATCCCTAGGTGCCAGCTGTTCTGATGATCCTGGCTAACTCATCGGGTGGAGGCCGCGGGTGAGTTATGAACTCCACAGAAGCTGGTGAAATAAATGATGTGCCCAGAGTTCACACATCGAGCATCCCCTCCTCCTCATAAACTCACACTCACCCGTAGAGGAGAGGAAAGGTGGGAGGGGCCGGGGTTCAGGAAGAGAGGGTTATAGAAAACACAATTTTCGGTTAAAGTAGCCAAATGAAATGACCTGGCCACCAAGAAGACCTCAGTAGAAATCTTTTCAGGTGCTCTATTAAAAATAGCGAGAAAAAAAAATAGCGAGAATTTGCTTTGGGTCCTTCTATCTCTTTATAAGGCGATTTTTAATTTTAAAGAGCTAGCGTCATCAGAAGAAGGAGTCGTCTTTTAAAAACAAAATAAAACAAACAAAAATACCCAGCCCGGTCCTCTCCACGGTCTGCACCGAGCAGACTAAGGTCTCTGGCTTGTGGGTTCCGGGGCTCTGTTGAGTGACTGCTGGCGAAGTCGGCCCTCTATTCTTCTCCCGCGGTTATTCGCTGCCCCACAAGCGGCACCATATGCTGCTTCTGATCAAACAGCGAGCGACATCGGCACCGATAATTGAGGAGACCCACTAGAAATCACGCAGAAAGGGAACCCACTGAGACCACAGGAGCTGACAAATCTCTGCTAATAATCCTGTTAGGAACAGCGCAGCCAGCGGAGTTCGAAATAGCTTTATTTTTATAAAGTAGGCGCTGACAGCATAAAAGACAAAGAGATCTCTTTTTAAAGCAGAAGGCTGTGTGGCACAATGGTGATTTTCCCATCTGCAATTCTCAGCACAATTTGGATGTGAAATGTGATTGTGTGTGTGTGTGTGTGTGTGTGTGCGCGCGCGCGCGTGCGTGTGTCCTTTCTCCTTGAAAAACAAACCCCAAAACTTTTTAGGTATTATAAACTGTGATTTCTCTCCTCTTTGGATTTCAGGGTGAAAGTAGATATTAAAGGAATTAACTATATAACACCACTAACGGAGTTGAGAGTAGAAATCAACTACTTTTGTGGCGGCCCTGACTAATTTGCAGCATCTCTGAAAGCTTTTAAACAAAGATCAAGTGAAGAGAACTTCGTCCCCTAGTAATAACTACTCCCTCCCCATCAAAATACCTAAAACCAACAGACAACATGTCAAATGTTCTCATGTGTAAATAAGCACAGATCTTTCTCTAGACGTTTTGTTTGTCTAGCAATCATTCTTTTACATTCTCAAAACTTCTTCCCCTAACAAAATATTTTTTCTATTCTGGATGTTATTTGGCTGCGAGTAAAGAGCAGCAAATGGGAGATCAAAGCGCCCCTTCCCCAGTGCGCAATAACTTTTCCCAGTGAGCCAAAATGCTTTCACACACGACCATGTTCTGTGAAGACTGCTTTCCTTCTCACAGTGAATTTGGGTCACTAAAATTTCAATTTGAAATCTTATCTGCTGTTACGTTATTCTAACTTCTAGGCCGTCTGAGAATTTGTCTGGACCCTTTTGCCAGCCCAACGCTGAGGATACTTTTCAGCACATTCTTTCTGCTTTCCTTGACTCTTGGGTATTCTGAGCACTAGTTTGGTGAACGTCTTAAATACTCAGAGCCAATTTACCATAAACAGTCAAGAGACTAAGCCAGTCAGGACATACTGTTCCTGTATATGTCTGCTCACTCTTCTTGCAGAATTGTGATCCTTTTGAGAAACTAGCTGGCTCACCTAGCTCCACATATATAGGTCTATTCTCTATACCTAGCAAAAATAACAAACGGGCAATACTCCTGCTTTCTACTGGATACATTTCTGATGAGAGGAATAAAAAAGAAAGTGTTTGGATTAGTAGTACTTTCAACTGAGCCAAGTATCTGAAGTGTTGACAAAAGCCCGATTGGTCTTCCCAACCGAAAATATCGTGTGGGCTGGAGAGAAAAGTATGGGGAATAGAGAGGGACTAGAAAAGGACAAGATGGGGCGTTTGGCGCTGACTGCTCAGGGTTAAGTTTCCCTTTGCAGAGAATATATCCCGCGAGGGTGAACATTAGTACATTTCTCTTCTAGCTAGGTAGACTTACACCTTCTTTGAAATTCAATCTAGGTACAGCCGCTTACCTTCTGGGAAAACCACTCTCATTTTGAGATAGCTGGTCGTGAGTCTGATTATGGATGCTTTGTCCAGCTGCGAGGTGATGGCTGAGGGTAAAGGCAGTAATTTAGCCAGTTCATAAAATTCACTGTTTTCTTTCTCCCTCCTCGTCCGGGCAGCATTTTTAGACTTTTCTTTCATCGTGTCTCGGGCTCCCTTTCTTCTTACAACGTAAACTCCACAGACTCATCCAAAACCAAAAGTTAACTTTCAATTAGCGATCACACTCGGTAGAAACATAACTTTGAACGAAGAGGCTGAAGTCGGCTCCGGGGAGACCGGAATGATGGGAGGATCAGGAAAGTGAAACAAACAAACACACTTTCTTGAAATCGTGAGGTGTTTAAGTATAAGAAAGTTGCTGGTCCACAGCAAATCCCGGCAATCCTACTGATTTATAAGTATAAAATGCTGGCAGGACTCCCTAAGAGCCAGGCTTTTCATCGGTTCTGTGGTGAGAACCCCGGTCCTTGGAAAATCGACATAATAATACCCGACGTTTGCTTTTTCGTCCCTCTGGCGTTCGGAGCCGTTTTTTGTTGTTGTTGTTGTTGTTGTTGTTGTTTGTTTTTGTTTTGTTTTGTTTTGTTTTGTTTTGGTGGAGAACTGCGATTCCACGTAACTTCTTTCAGAGCGCTATAAAAACAAGAACACCAGAGCATAAGCGATCTTTGGCTCGGTTAGACTCAAACCCACTGCAATTCCGCAAAATGGCCCCAAAGGGCTTCTGCGCCCACGTTCTGCTCGTAGCGAAACAAGGTATTTAAAACTTGGAGACTTCGGCCCAAGCCGGGTCGCCCGCAAGTCACGCTTAGGTTCGCGTGCTTCTTACTGGGAGATAGCCCCGACGACTAACCACACGTCTGCGGAGCCCTCGGCCGCGCACCCAAACCAAGCCCTCGGGCCGCGGACTCGGAAGTCCTCCGCGCAGAATTCCTCCACTGCCCGCCACCCGGACTGCCTCTTCTGCGCGGGGCTCAAATCTGACGGGTTCCTCGAGAAGTGCCGCTTACGCATCGAGCCCCAGGGGACTCCCGCAGTCATACTCCAGGCTCTACGGAGCAGAGTTAACAGGTGGCACGCGCGACCGCCCCTCCCGGGCATCGCCTGGCGCTCTTGGCGCCTCGGGCTTCACCTACCTTCCGTAGTCGCGCGCCTCCGAGGCTGCCGAGGCTCCCGCCCCCTAACTGCGCTCATGCCTGCGCGCCCGCAAAGCCTCGGCGCCAGCGTCCCCGCTGTCACCCGCAGTCCGCAGGGTGCGCCTGGGCGACCTTCCCGAGGACATGAATGGGGGAGGGAGGGATAGCAGGAGGAGGAGGACGCGGGCTTGGGAAGAGCGAGGAGTTTTCCTCGTCGTCCTCCTCCTCCGTGGTGCTTAGGAGCCGGTACTGTTCCTAATTGGGAGCCGAAAGCGCCCCCCTGTAACTTCTTTATAGCTTACCGGGTTTAGCTACAACTTCGCTCCCAGGCTCCCTTTCTCCCGCCCTTCTCCGCTGCCACTCTCGAATCTCCCCTCTTCCTATTGGCCAGACGCACCCCAAGGAGCGGCTCTCATTGGCCAATCGGGCTGAGTGACTCGAGTGCTCCCCCCACCCTCGCCACCCCCCACGCGTCTGGGCTCGCGGCTCGGGTCCTACGACGCTCCTGGTAGCTCCGCTCCTAATGAGCCCCGGGCACGGGGTCGCCGCTGCCCCGCTGCCGCCGCAGCTCCCGACCCCGAGGCCTGCCTTCCGCGTACTGTGCGCCACTCGCGCTCCCTGGACTAGGGTGTCTGCAAACACGCGGCCTTGTCCCGGCTGGGAGCTTTCCGAGGCGGCAGGCTGACCCCGGCTCCAGGAAGGGAGGCCACAGTAACCCAGAGAAGGTGGCCAGGATTTGCCCACGGCTGAGTCCCTCATGCCTGCAGGACCCGGTGAGGGAGACCGACGCTGGACCTTTTTACCCTGACACCACTGTGACAGAATTCTTCGCCAGATGAAATAAATACCTACCTTTAATTCCCCCAAAAGGGGCGTCTTTTTTAAATGATTCGCGTTTGTGGCTGATGCGATGGACAGCTCTACTGGGCAGTGTCCTATGGGAAACAGAGTGGACTGTCGGGAGAAGGAGGTGATATTTGAGATCAGAATGTTGAAACAACTAATGTACAGATAGACGTCTCACAGCACTGTTATCTAAACCGCTGGGCAACTCTGCGGGTTTTATTTCAAGAGACAAAAGACCAACATGAATATTCCTTCCAGAGTGGGAAGTCTAACTGAAAGAACTTGAAAGGTATACATTTCCCAACCGTTCTCAAACGTAATTCAGAAGATCTGTTTCTGAAAAACAGTAGTTTAGAAACCCTCCAGTTTTAAGAATACAACAGATCGCAATAAAAAAAAAAAGAAAAGAAAAGAAAAAAAGTTAAGTTTCCCTTAAGACAGTGCAGCTCACAGATATCATCCTAGGGTTTGCACGCGTTGGAAGTCCGCAGCACACCGGGAACCGTGCTCTCTACTCCTTTTCGTGGCTCTTAGAAAATAAATTCTCTGAAGAGAGTCGTGTGCCATCTTGACTCGGCTCACCTTTAAGAGTGTTCGTTGAAAAATAAGAAGAGATCTGTCATCTCCTTGTCCCCGTCTCTCAGTGGCATTAGGCTCCTAGGACAATGGGAGTGTTCTGGGGTGTGGAGAATAATTACACATCTGAGCCATCCCTGGAAAGAGGTTTGGAGAGAAAGAAAAAAGAAACTAAACTAAGAAAAAGAGCTAAACTAAGACTGTGTAGATGTTTCAAAACCGGAACCAGCTAACAGGGCTATAATTAAAAAGGCGGAGTCGTTTCCCTAGTGGCTGTAGCCGCTTAAAGGCCCGATTCTGGGTGGGTTCGAACCATCTTCCACGTAAAGATACATTGTCAATGGGAAGTGAGCAGGGCGGTAGAGGTGTCCTGTGGCTCTCATGCAAGATTCCATAAAGACCATATAATGTCAAAGTTTCTTACTGTATGATATGTATGAAGCTGTGTCTGTGGTGGTGTGAGTGTGTGTGTGTGTGTGTGTGTGTGTGTGTGTGTATGTGTGTGTGTATGTATGTTAAAAGTCTTTGGTGACTCTCTTTTCCGCTAACCTGCACAGAACTCAGGATGAAACCAACCAAACTAAGCAGCGGCTTTCTGTTCGACTGTGTTCTGGACAAGATTTGTGCAGCCTGCCTTTGCTTCACACCCCATCTCTACTTCAAACGAAGCACAAGCTGTGGAAGTGCCTCTCTGGGGCCTGAAACCTGAACCTACCCTCTGTGGGGGTTGGTGGAGGAGTCTGAGGAGGCCAGGCTTCCCCCCAAGGACCCCTTTGAAGAGGAACACAGTATTTTGCCTTAGGGGAAAGAGGGGCAAAATGAGGGTGGGAGTCTTGACGGCAAAACAAGTGTACAGGGGATCCGGGCAAGTCCCTCCAAGATCCCGCAGAAGCTCAGCTGTCCACTAAGCCTGGAGACTTCCTTTAATATAGTCAATGCCCGATCCAGAGGTGATCGCCCCTCGTTAAGTCTTCAGCACACAACTGTCAGGGCTTCATTTACAGAAAGACTTGAGTTAGCCAAGCAACATGCCACCTGTTTTTCTAATCTTTGAGCTGGAACTCGCCTCCTTTACTCCCACGCCGGGCACCTGGACCCCGCCCGCCAGCCCCTCCCTCTAGCGATCCCTGACAGCGAGGGACAGCAGCTGGGAGCCCCAACCCCGGTGTCGCCCACGTGCTCGCGCTCGCCTCCGGCGTGGGAAATTTTAAACAAGTTTCCTGAGTCTGAGGGCTAAATCTATCCACTTATTTGCCAATGCAAGAAGAAAGAGACCCGCACACGCGAGCCACCGCTGCCAAGCAGGGGTCTGCGTAGACTAGTCACCTCCCGGAGCACGGAGATTTTGGGAACACAGATTCCCAAGGCCAAACCATACTAACCCCCTCCTTTCCTCTCTCAGTAGGACTAACAGCCAGGCTGAGTGGCCACAGCATTCTTCTGAGAGTCCGTCTCCCCAGGGGCACCCGGAAGCTGGCCGACGGGAACCCTTGGGGGCGTGAGGGGATCTCAGGCTTCATCTGCAGACGTCAGGGGCTGTAGCCGCGTGGACACAGCAGGTTCCCCGAGTGGATTCGAGAACTGGCGGAGCCTGTGCTGCCAACCAAGTCCGGAGAGCCGGGGCGGGGCCTCGACCGGGAAGGCGGGCTGACCTTTCTCGATCTCAGATTCAGATAAAGTCCAAGCTAGAGCTGGGCGAGCTGAGGTTGCACAAGAACAAGGGAACGCTGAAGGGAATCCCAGGACAAGCTGCCAAGCTGGGTTTCAGCGCAGCAGCCCGAACCTGCACTATGGTGCTGACCCCTGCTCCGACACAGACTTCTCACAAGCTTCCTCTAAGCCTTCGTGCCACAACATTTGGACATCCTAGATCTGCATCTTAGTGACTCCTATAATCAGGCCGCCAGAGATACACATGCACGTCTCAGGTGTACAAAGAACATAGATAAAAATTATAATTAATGGTAAGATCAGGATGAAAGGCATATTTATAAAAACTGAAGAGGGCCGTGTTAAGCAACTAAATATGTTATATACAGTGCTCAGCTCTCTACCACGGAACAATTTAGGAAAATAATAAGGTCTTCAGAAATAGTTATAATTTTCTTCCACGAACACATGTTGATGATTGTAATGCTATCTTGGACCTACAGGTAGATTGTGATGGCTCTTGTGAGGTTGCTGTGATACTGAAGGACCCTTTGCCCCCCTTGTGGGGGAGAGCCTGTCATAAAAAGCAAGGGATCACCAAAACAGTGTCAAAATTAGTATTTTAAAAATTGCAATAAATGTTTCTTCTCTAGGGATCTTCTCAGGAATCTCTGACAGTGGATAGGTAGAGTGGAAAGGAGAGAGAGAGAGACAGTTTTCTGGAGTTGTTACTCGGGTATCTACCTTGGAGATGTTAGAAAAATGTTTGCTTCAGTGGCTACAAACTGGAAAAGATATCAACATAAAAAATGGTGAATGCAAGTAAGGATTTTGTGTCGTTTCTCTGAATATTCTAGATATTTTCCATCCACATTTTGAAACTGTAATCTAAAATACAACCTTTAATTGGCTACTTACTAGTGAGTGCTGCTTCTATTGTTGTTCATAGTTGTATAGCCAAGCACAACTTTTATGCTTTAAAATAAAACGTTCGTTTAAAAGCTCTTTCTGCAATGAAAGGGGATACTGTGCATTCTGAAGCTGTAAACTGACGGGAGCCTGCTCCTCAGGGAGTGGTGCCACCCTAATTCAGCCGGACATTGGGAAGCTAGAGTAGCGGTGACTAACCCATCCTTGTGAGATCACTATATAAACTGGCTGAGGTGGGCCTGTGATTTCCACCCAGGGGCGGGGCGGGACTGAGTGAAGAACTAAGGAAAGGTGAGGTTGAGAAAAGGTGGGGGGAGGGGCTGAGGAAAAAGAAAGAGGTGAGTTTGGGCATCTCCAGTACTCTAATGCCAGCCTCTTGCGGTTTTGGGGGGTCTTTGGATTGGCTTTCTGGAAGGCTTTCTCATTCCCTAAGCCCCAGTTTTTTTTTCTTTTAGCTGTTAGCTTCAGTGCACCCCAAACTATATTGCTAACTTAGCCCTGAGCTCTTTAGGAAGTGAGGGTAAGGCTGTGGTGAATTCCTTCAAATAAGTAAGCCGGTTGCCTGCTTCCAGATCCAGTCAATTATCTGGGTAACTTGTGACAGAGCTGAAAGGCATTGAAACGTGGTCCTTTGGCCCCACACTGATTTAAGAATCGGAATACAACCCCCTGCAAGTCTGATCGCCAGGAAAAACCTGGGTGATGACTTCAGCTAGCATTACCGACGCCATCACTGGTGCTTAGGGCTTCTGTGACCAGTCTGGATACTGGAAGACTATCACTAACTAATTCAGCAACGTCAAGTGGCTGTTGCCTTTGTCGTCTTTGGAAACTACCTGACTTAGGACTTAAGGCAGAAAGTGAATGCCCCCTGGCTAGGTACTGCCTTCCAGTCTCTAAACTGGGAGTGCCATCTCTGGAGTCTCCAGTCAGGTTGATTAAAACACTGAATGCCAAGTCCACTTCCACAGTCATTGTCACTAACCAAGTGCTGCTGTGGTGGCTAGTAAAGGATTTGGAAAGTCAATCTCAAGGGGTACAGATTTCTTGTGGTGGTCCTGCTGTTGAGGAATAACAAGCATAAAGTGATATGGCTGTCTAGGTCAGGCCCACGAGCAAGGAGAAGTTCTCTGCAGATGGTTCATTCTGACTGTTATTTGACAATGCTTCCTTGGAAAGGAGGGCAGCCCCAAGACAAGGGTAAAGAAGCACCAAGCCATCCATCTGCTTTGATCACTTTTTTATCCCTCCCTCCCTCCCTCCCTCCCTGCCTCCTTCCTTCCTTCCTTCCTTCCTTCCTTCCTTCCTTCCTTCCTTCCTTCCTTCATGACAAGATCTTACTATGTAGCACCAGCTGACCTGGAATTCACTGTGTAGATTTCAGACTCATAGAGATCCCCTGTGTCTGCCTCCTCAGTGCAGGGAATAAGGGCATGCACCACAGCATTTTCTCCGAGGATTTGTTTCTTGTGCATGGGTGGGTAGGTGAACATGGGGAGGACAGAGGGAAACTTGTGGGAGTAAGTTCTTTCTTTCTACCCTGTGGGGTCTTGTGCTTGAACTCAGATCTGCAGGCTCAGCAGTTTCACTTGTTGGTTATTTGTTTGCCCAGTACTGGACATTGAACCCAGAGCCTCGTGCATTCAAAGCAAGCACTCTAACGACTGAGCTGTATCTCCGGTGCCTTCCCTATGTTTTAAAGAAAAATAAACAATGAAGTGTTCCAGGTGTGCATGAACGATGCTAGAGGCAGGGAAATGTCACCATAGGAAGAGGCCCCACCTTGATGTGTTGGATTTACATTTGCCTTGGAATAGCTGTTGCCTCTTCCTCTCAGGTCACAGTGTGACATCTGGACTCTATTGGCCTGTAGGTATTTGTGTAATATTTTCAAGATCCTCTTCTTCCTTAGGGAATTGTTTAAAATTGTATTTTACACTGGATGGTGGTGGCATACACCTTTAATCTCAGCACTCTGGAGGCAGAGGTAGGCAGATCTCTGAGTTCCAGGACATAAGTTCCAGGACAGCAAGGGCTACACAGAGAAACCCTTTCTTGAAAGACAAAAAAAAAATAAGTAAATAAATGAAAAATATATTTTACAAATGCATTGATATAAAGATGGAAATAATTTAGGGGTAATTCATTGTCATAGAATCACTATTCTGTTTAATTTCCCCTCTGATTGTAAAAGAAGTTATAGTTAACATATGTAGCCACTGAGCCTCTTTAGGAGACCTCTAGAGAGGTTTTGGTCAATAGTATTTGTTCAAAAATCAGACTTCACTATTCCTCCGTGCTCCTCCTACAATATCTTTCTACCCTAAAGCTGAGTGACTATCCAGACATTAGCTTACCAGAATCATTGCTTGTCTTAACATTTGCCCTATCTGGAAATTCAGATTATTAGATGATATTTAAAGGAGGATGCATAGAGTGGAATGCATTTGGACTGTCAGCTTGTGTCTGCTGCTGCACGGCTACTTAGCTTCCTATAGTCAAGGCTTCCATATGCATATTCAAGCAAACATTACAATGGATTTTATACATTGTTCTGCACCTTAAATTTTCACTTTCTATGACAGATTCAGACATTTTCCTCATTCTTTTTTAAATATCCATGTAGCATTCATTTTAAGGATATGTATTAGCAAAAATTATTTTACTTGTGACCCATGGAGGGTGTTCAGATTTGTTTTATCTTGTTGTTATCACAATGTTTCCACAAGGAACACTGTACCCAGGTCATTTACCAATCTATAAATTCTTAAAGGTAGAGTGGCTGCGTCAAGGGGACATGGATGTGTGCCTGTGTTCAACATTGCTAACTTGCTCTCCTGGAAAGCTGTCTTAACTGACATTCCCAGAAGCAATGAGTAAACGTGGTACAACCTTGTAATGAGACACATTTTAACTCTTTCCAATCTGACAGGTGAAAAATACCAGTCAGAATTTGTTAGAGAGATTCATTCTAAGAGCTCTGTTTGTCTCCTGTGAACTATCAACGCCAAACCAGTGGACGGTGGAGGCTTCTTGGGTCTCAGGTGGACCATAGTCCCCTGGGTAAGAGGAAAAAGGACAGGATCTAGCTTTAAATCAAGATAAAACTATTTAAAAGCCATGGGAGCAATCCTCACTGGTGACACTGGCAAGGAAAAACAGGTTCCAAGTTCAGGAGTCATTTATCCAGACTTTGTTTTGTTTTGTTTTAAATACAGCATGTTTCACATTGTCTAACGCAAAACACAGAGTGAGAGAAATATGCAAACATAATTCCAATGTTTCTTCATCCAGCAGATCTTCTGACTAATTTTAATCAATTATATTGTACATATGTTAACATGCTTTCTAGTTTCTGGGTTCTCTGTGTTGTGAAATTCAGTTTTCCCAGGTTGACATTTGATCAACCTATTTCTGTATTTTACTTGCAACCACATGGGGACTTTACCACAAAAACAACTCAAGGATGAGCATATGCCACGCTATTACTTCTCATGATTGGAATGAATAACATGGAGGAAACAAGGGGATAGCTTCGTCCTAACACACGATTTTATTAGAAGAAAAGCTATAATGGCTTGGCTAAGAATCTAAATAAAAAATGGTACATAGGAGAGAAGATGAAACATGCACGGTAAGTGTGCAGCCCATCAGGGCTTAGATCGGTTTTTATATTTATTTTCTCTCCTGGATATCCAATGACTTGTTTGGAATGATAAATTTCATACCATAAGCCATCATGTGTTCTCCCTACTTAATCCACAGCCACTGGAAAAACAAACCAATAGCAAACCAGACAGCCATAAAAATGGGCATTAACAATTTCTACTAACTCTTCTTAAAATTTGTAATTGCTTCTTCATTAGGGGGTGCAAGTACATTAGAGTTTTATAAGCCAGTTCCTTACAGATACAGAGCAACACTCTTTCTCTTTTCCTCCATGACCCCTCCCATCAGAAAGACATGATAATGAGAAACTATTCCAGCAGGAGGAGCTGGTTTAGACACAAATGGATTCCATGGCAACTCCTGACTCCACATGACTTCTAATAACTGGCATTTCAGTTGAAAATTGTCTGTCTGGTATTCTGCCCAACACCGGTGCTTTATGTGGGGTTTTCCCTAGTTTACATCTCAGGAACAGAGTCTTAACCTCCAGTTTCGTGGATAAGCAGCTGCAGCAGGGATACGTCACCACCTGAAACCATGAAGCAGCTAGTGATTTGTCAAGTATTTCTGACCCAATTTTCAGACTAGCTGACAGAGACAAACACTGAATGAGAAATGCCCAAAGCTGGTACCACATTGTGCAGAAAATTTGGGAGGCAGGTTCCACTGCAAAATGACAGAGAGTCAAATGTTCTCATTTAACTGTAGTCTAAGCATCAACCAGGCTTCTGACAGCAGGTCTTGGTGTTGGGTTGCTAGTGACAGATCACTGCATTGGAGTAAAAAAACCTATATAAGACATGAGTAGCCAAACACTCCTCTTTCCAATCAAAGAGGAAAAAAACCCCTATGTGATGTTATTCTAAAATGGGGGAATCCAATGAGTGTTATTAGTAACACTGGTAGGATGGTGAAGAAACTTGTTTCAGGACAGGGTTGTAAGATCTCATGTCTGTTTTGCAGGTTTTTTGTGTGTCCTGGGTGGGTGGGTGACCCGTATCTCAAATAAGTCAAACAACTGCTCTTGGATATGTTGCAAATTGATGATGGAATTATGTGCAGTGGTAAAGATCAGCCAAGCCCGTTTCCTGGTCCATTTCCAGAGCTCCTGGTTCCCCTTGGGAAGCTTGTATCTCTTCCATAGGCAAAAGCTGATATTTGGCTCTGCCTTTGTTCTGAGTCTACTCAGAGTGTGCATCTTTCCCTAATGTGCATGAAAACACTGTCAGGTTTAGCACCAGCCCCACCAGTGCCTCTGGCCTTGTTCATCCAAGGCTGTGTGCTGCTGGGGAAGAAATCATGGAGGAGCTTCAGTGGTGAATGGGTAATCAAGTGACTTTTATTCCAGGCGACTGGAAGAATAGAAATGACATAGCATGTTGTGAAGGCATATTCCAAAGGAAATGGGGAAAAGAAAAGTAAGTGTTACAATGGAGAAAAAGAGACAAGCACATGGGTATGGGAAATATCAACAAGAGTGTCTTACCAGGGACTGCACATCATTGTGCGATGGTTTGAAAATAGGTTGGCCAAATTCAGAGGAAAATGGTTTCGAAATAACTGAGTTTTAAAATTTAATTTCTAATTTCTGTTTGGAAAATGCTATTAAATAGTTTATATATTTCCAAAAGGGAACTTGCAAACATATCTCCAGCTTTGACCAATTTGAAATTTGAGGTCAGGTATAAGCTAGTGTTGACTTGGAGCAGGTATAAGCTGTGAGCAGGACCTTAAGCAGAAGACTTGAAAGATCTAACTGGATTTTAACACCCAAGATCTCTATGCTTGAGAACAGTGTGAAGGGCAGGGAGACTGGGGTGTCCACTCCAGGGAAGGTCAGAGCTTCAGCCTGGAGGAGCAGCGGCAGTTCTGGAAGATGGGTAGAGTCAGGACACGAGTGACAGGCTGTCCAACAGGAACTTGAGATGAAGTATATAAACCTGGTGTGAAGGAGGAGGAAGTGAGAGCATGGAATAAAAGTGGCCCAGTGTACAGGTGGGAAGCAACAGAGGGATGGAGAGAGGTTCAATAAAGAAGACAGTTTGGCCTTTGTAGCAATCAATTTAACAGTAGCCATTAAAGTTTAATCTGTACGTATGCTTTAGTCCAAAACATGTTCTAAAACCTTATTCTTCAGAAACACACACAGATGCAGCAACATAACCAGATCCAATCCCCTTGTCTCTAAGTCCCAAGTACTGAAATCATAGGCATGAGCTGCAATGCTGTTTTAATGAAACATAGTGTTTCATTAAAGCAATATTGTTATATTTAAAAATTGAAGCCAGATAGAGGGGCAGTTTTCTTGAGAATAAGCTAAATTCTTTTGTGTCTTGCTAAGAGATTCCAGGAGGTCCTTTCCCTCACTCTGGGAAACATGCATCCTCTGGTTAGGAAATGGGTGTGGTTGGCTAGGGCAAGGACAGGTTTTAGGCTGCTGAGGCCATTATAATCTAAAAGGAACAGCTCATCTCTGAAAGTGGTACTCCTCCAAAAAATTTCATAGTCCTACTTACAAGTTGTGGATTCCTTTGTCCCTTTCTAACTTTCATAGCAGAGACAAGATTCACAGTACAGCTTGACTGCCTCTGCCCTGGGGTTTCTGACCTTTTGTGGTCTCATCTGTAAAATCAAGAACAGTAGCTGTGGTCAGCAATGGCTCTCACTGAATAGGTTTGCAGGTAGAAGGCCTCAGCCTGACTGGGCTCGCAGAGTAAGAGTGTGTCTTTCCTACTCCAGGTCAGGGGATGCTATTTAGTAGGAACTCTGCAAAATATATTCTGAATGAATACATTTGGGTAATTCCACAAGATTATTTTGCAGAAGAATCTAATTATCTTATAAATCATTGTGGGTTTTTTTTTTCCATTTTAAGTTCATGTGAGAATTTTTTCTTCCACATTCTTTTAGGTTTGTCTTTTTCTTTTCACTTTCATCTCTGTCCCCAGTGGCATATGTTAGCGAAGGCGCTCAAGGACAGAGTGCCAGCAGAGCAAGCTTGCCACCTATAGGTGGACACTTTTATTACAAGGTTTTTCCTGCGACAGAATGGTCAGAATGAATGAATAAACAAACAAACAAATAAATACTCTCCCTCCAACTAAACAAACACGTAAAAAAACAAATGGCTTTTCATTTGTTTGATGTCATTATTCTACTGAGAACTGTATAAATTGAGATTTTAGGCAATAATTCTTTTGTTACCACAAACGAGATTAACTTTTTTGATATGAGAATTTATTACATAGTTTATTATGGTTTGCTATTTAGCCAAAATGTTTGGACTTTATAATACAATTGTCTGCTTATTTAGACCTTAAACTGTGTTCTTTATCACTCTGCATGGACCTGTATGGGTATAACTGCCTTTTACACACTTTAATGATGCTGATCGGTAGAGCAAAGAACACAGGTCTTGCTTTATATCTGAGTTTGGTTATCTTTACCTGACCTCTTAATAGGCAACTGCTCACCTATTGGGAGTTCTTTGCAGCTTTAATGTACTAGAATCTATGGGTAAAAGCACCATGTTGTCTAACATCTCAAAGACTGTACAACCAGGTATGGAGAGATGGCTCGGTGGTAAGAGCACTGGTTGGTCTTACAGAAGATCCTGGTTCAAGACCTAGCACCTACATGGAAGCTTACAACTGTCTTTAACTCCAGTTACAGGGGATCCAATACTTCTAACAGACATACAAGCAAGCAAAACACCAATGTACAAAGTACATATATATATAAATACATATCATACCCTGGGCTATACACAATTTCATTTGATCTTCTTGACAATGTTTTGAATTAGGTACCAGTATTATAGATAGGAACAGTAGGAGAGAGAGGAGAGAGAGAGAGAAAGAGAGAGAGAGAGAGAGAGAGAGAGAGAGAGAGAGAGAGAGAGAGAAAGAGAATCTTGCCTCAAGTTATAAGGACCGAGTTTAGCCAACTGAAGATAATCTATCAAACCTGTTGTGCATTTACCCCATTAAAACATATGTCCCACTAAGTGTTTTCTCTTATATTTTTCTCTATTTATTGTATTGTCCATTTACAAGTGTTTTGCCTGCATTTATTCACACTACATTCATGCCTGTTGCCCTCAGGGTCCAGGAGAGGGTGTTGGATTCCCTGAAACTGGAGTTACAGATAGTTGTGATCCATCATCTTCTTGTTATTAATTGAACTCCAGTCCTCTGAAAGAGCAACAAGTACTCTAAACTATTGAGCTATCTCTCCTACTCTGTTGCCCTTTTTTTTACAGTCCCATTGAAAATGGAAACAAGATTGCTGCCATGAATATTGATTTAGCCATAACAGAATAGTCCAATCTGTTAAGCTGATGTGAATCAAAGAAGGAAGTTGACCATATTCATGCTTGAGGATGTCCAATAAGCAATCTGTTCATTTTTCATTTTATTGTGTTTCTTTTTGTTTTACTAGTGATAAAACTCAGGATCTTGCATATTCTACCACTGAACTATGTCCCTAGCCCCAACTAATGCTTTCTATTATCAATATCCAATGTTTATTGACCACTTAATTCTCCATATAGAAAGAAACAAAAGACTTGGATTCTACGGGGTAGCATGTGCTGTTTGGTGGAGTTGTAGAGATTACTGAGGAAAAGCTAAGATAGGAGAAGCGTGGATTCAAGGCCAACCTGGATAGGGAGAGAAGAGAAGGTGGACAGGCAGGAGGAGAGGAGAAAGGGAGAGGGAAGAATAACTTGAGGGAATGGGATGGCTAAGACGGGGGAAGGACAGAAAGGGAGAGCAAGGAACAAGATATCTTGATTGAGGAAGCCATTATGGGGTTAACAAGACCTGGCACTAGAGAAATACCCAGAAATGCACAACAATGACCCCAGCTAAGACCCTAAGCAATTGTGGAGAAGGTACTTGAAGTGGTCATGCCCTGTAGTCAGATTGATTACCATCTTAAATGTCATCATAGAACCTTCATCCAGCAACTGATGGAAGCAGATGCAGAGATCCACAGCGGAGCACTGGGCTGAGCGCCCAAAGTCCAGCTGAAGAGAGGGAGGAGCGAGAATATGAGCAAAGGGATCAAGGCCATGATGGGGATACCCTTTGAAACAGCTTACCTGAGTTAATGGGAGCCCACCAACTCAGGCCCAACAGCAGGGGAACTAGCATAGGACCAAACTATGCCCTCTGAATGTGGGTGACAGTTATATGGCTGGGACAGACTGTGGGGCCACTGGCAGTGAGACCAGGATTTATCCCTACTGCTTGTACTGACTGTTTGGAGCCCATTCTCTTTGAAGGAATACCTTGCTCCACTTAGATATAGTGGGAAGGGCCTTGGTTCTGCCTCAAAGCAATGTGCTAGACTTTGGTGAATTCCCATGCGAAGCCATACTCTCTCTGAGGAGTGGATGGGGGAGTGAGAGGTGGAGGGAGTGGGAGGAGGGGAGGGACTAGGAACTGGGATTGGTATGCAAAATGAGAAAGGAGTTTTTTTTAATGAAAAATTAAAACAAAAAGGTAGCCAAGATGTAGAAGTTCCTATTTCCAAGTAAAGATACCAAATTTAAAAAAAGTAAATGGCAATGGGTTCCCAACTGGCATAACCAAGTCCTGACGTGGGTTAAGAAGGAAGGTAAGCTCCCTCTTGTCAGGATGTCACAGTGTACACAGGAAGAAAGAGCCTGGTTTTCACCTGATGGAGGAGGGTCATCTGTCTATGTGTTGCTTTCTTTGGTTAATAAAGAAAACTGCTTGGCCTGATAGGTCACAGAACATAGGTAGGTGGAGTAGACAGAACAGAATTGTGGGAGAAAGAAAGCAGAGTCAGGCAGATGCCTCAGGCAGTCGCCATGCCTCTCCTCTCCAAGACAGACGCAGGTTAAGATCTCTCCCGGTAAGACACCACCTTGTGGTGCTACACAGATCACTAAATATGGGTTAAAGCAAGATGTAGGAGTTAGCCAATAAGAGGCTGAAACTAATGGGCCAAGCAGTGTTTAAAAGAATGCAGTTTCCGTGTAATTACTTTGAGTAAAGCTAGCCAGGTCGTGGGAAGCGGCGCTCTGCCGTTCCATCTACATCCACCTTGATGCTGCCACACCTCTTAGGAATCAGCACAATGTCTCTAACTCTGTAGAGATGTGCAATACATTTGTTTCTAAATAAAGGACTTTATTGTTGGGCAGTGATGGCACACACATTTAATCCCAGCACTCAGAAGGCAAAGGCAGGCAGATCTCTGCGAATTTGAAGTCATCCTGGTCTACCGAGTGCTAGGACAACCAGGGATACACAGAGTAACTCTGTCTCAAACAGACAACAAACAAAATCAAACAAAGAACTCCATTCACTGTTCATACTTCTGAACTAGCTGAATAATTCTTTGTAAAAGAGAGACGTTGAAATATTTTATTCTGAAAAAAAAAATAATGTCTTACAACTTTTGGGAGTTTTTCCACCTCACCTCTTCTAATGGATGATATGTTTTTTTCTACTGGATGATACACATTTTTTTTTGAGGCAGGGCTTTCATTATACAGCAGTGGCTGAACTGAAACTCTCGATGTAGACCAGGATAAGCTGGATGGAACTCACAGTACTAGTGTTAAAGGTGTCAGTGTCATCACACCTGACGATGATACATGCTTTTTTCTTGGTGGGGGTCCTTGATGAATTTATGTTTCCATAAGGCCTGAAGTACAGTAGACACTTGATTGCTTATAATTGTTTTCTTAGATATCTTTCTTCTCATCTATAAAATATATAGGTTGTCCACATTTTAAATCTTTCCTTTTAAGCACCTGACTCTAGATCCATTCCTGAGAAACAGAGGAGCTCATTATGAAGCTTGGGGACTTAAGTGGAACAGCTTGGTCCAGGTTGACTGGAGAATCTGGAAATTTGGGCAGTGCTTAGCCATGCGTATTTTTATCAAAGACAGCACCCAGCAGCAGTCACTTCGTGCATTACACATATGTTTGAAGGAGTTCTTCCGAACTGCAACATACTTTCTTTTTCCATGCTCCATTGGCTTTCTGTACCCTCATCCCACCATCTGGCAGAAGCAGAACTTGCTCTGGGGAGTGTGCAGCAATAGCTGGAGCCACAGGCACTGCACACATTTACATTTTCTACACTCAGACAAGATCGCTCTCCCTTCCCTTTCCCCTGGCTCTCACCTCTGATTTTCAGGACTAGGAAGCACATTGTGAGGTCTACTCCAATGGGTTCCTGGATTAAAAAAGGAAGGCCTGACAATGCTGTGATAATCTCGAGAGGAGAGTGAGACCCTGCCCCAAGTAAATTCTTTCCTTTTTGTTTCTCATGTTATGATCTGATGAGCCTCGACTAGGCTCAATTAAAAACAATGGCACCATCTTCAAAGGGGAACACCAAGCCCTGAGAATGGGCTAATTTTGCTCCAGGTTCCTGCTGTCTAGCTGCCCTTGACAAGCCCCAATGGAAGTCAACAGGTGCGTGTCCAAATATAAATGAACAGGCTTAATGAGAAAGCATTGCTGTCTGAGGGGGTTTAGAAGACTTTACTCTGTGGTTTGGCCAGTGGCCTTGCATTTCTTTGCCAGCATACAGAGAAACTTGACCCACATCTCTTAGGAGTTACAGATTCTCATCTCTGCTGTCACTGCATGACCTACACACTTCTCCTTCCCCACAAAAAGAAAATCTCAAAAACAAACAGTGAGCAGAGAGGGAGCTGAGGAAACAAAGGAAAAAGGGTAGCAAGGCAATGCTCAGTGAGTCTGTATTTTATTCCTTTCTGAACACATTTATACAAGCCCAAAACAGAGGAGTCTTCATGTTTGGAAGGAGTGGGAGCAGAGGTATTTACAAACAAATTTATCTCAGTTAAACTTTCTCCATATTGGTAATTATGTGACAAACCAGTAGAGTTATCTGTGTTACAACATACACGTATACATATGTTGCTTCCCCCCTTCTCAAGAATGGATTAAGAAATGAGACATTAAGAAACAAGCAACACGGCCGAGCGGTGGTGGTGCACGCCTTTAATCCCAGCACTGGTGAGGCAGAGGCAGGCAGATCTCTGAGTTCAAGGCCAACCTGGTCTACAAGAGCTAGATCCAGGACAGGCTCTGGAAACTACAGGGAAACCCTGTCTCGAAAAACCAAAAAACAAAAAAACAAGCAACACAACTAACCTTTCATCTTTCTTTAGGCACTTTCTCTCTCTTACACAGACACCAAACACATGTATGATCCTATAGGCAAAATTCATTTTTCAAAGAAGATTCTATGGTTTCAATGCTATAAATTTGTCAGAAGAATAGGCCATATACTTCTGTTACCAAGAGTCTCAGAATCTACCTTTCTATTCTTTGACATCCCGAGCAAAAGATTTGTGTGAGACTAGTTATAATAACTAGTCTTCATTTTGCATTCTAGTAAGTTATTCTAGATGCTTCACACTTTCAAATAATCACCAAAAGGAAATAAATATGACACCTTTCCTGTAATCTAGAGGCAGAAGCTATGAGTATGCAAATAAAAGAAGAAACATCTGAGCTCAATTTGCATATCACAGTAACTATTGTGATATGTAAATTGTGAGTCAAATAAAAATCACCAGGTAACTCTGGGACAAAGGGAAACACTCATTGCTGGGTGGTGGTGGTGGCACACGCCTTTAATCCCAGCACTCAGAGCAGAGGCGGGTGGATCTCTGAGAGTTCAAGGCCAGCCTGGTCTACTAGGGAGTTCCAGGTATGGCTACAGAGAAATCCTGTCTAGAAAAAGAAAAACAAACACACACAAAAGTAAACACTCACATTAGCAGTAGGACAGTGTCGAGCTCTCCTTTCTTCTTGTCCAGAGACTAAAACTTTTTGATTCTCAGCCCTCAAATACTGGGTTGGTGGGTCCGAAGAGGAGCAGGAACTCCTTCCCCTAGTAGCTGCCACCCAAAGACTCAGGGGTTGTGGGTTCCTGTGTCTCTAACAGTTTTGGAAGATGCCTGAGGCTCCTCCTTTGATACCCTCCTGTGTTATAGCCCAAGGGAACACACACCCTGCTTTAGCCTGATGCCAATTTCAGATGGGTTTAGGACAGCTGACCACTGTCCTTCAGGCATCCCCGGTAGTCTGGGCAACTTCAGTGTGTTCGCAAACACTGAGCCGATCCCATCTCAGCCTGCTGAGGCCTTGGTGGAGCAGGGGGTGCTCATATGCCGTCTTTTCTGGGTAATAAACCGCTCTGACTGGGACCACAAGGAGCCAAAACTCTGAGATGTGACCACAGCAATGGAGGCAAAAGTCTGTATAAACACTGAATAGAGGAAAAACTCAAGAGTTCGCTTCTCAGCCTTTTACTGGCATGGCAGAGCTCAGAGCTTGATCACCTTGGTAGTCGTGCTTTTGGGAAGCAGGCAAAAGGCTCCTAATGAGCTCTAAATTAGACAAGAAAGGGGCCCGGCTAACCTCCACAAGCTGTTGGCCTCGGAAACACAGGAAAGCTACAACTTAGTGCTAACCTTAACAGCTTGCAAATGCCAGAAAACGGTGTAAAGCAAAGAGTAAGTCTACCAGAGGAACCCTCAGTGCCCCCGACCAGCTAATTGGCTCCATAAACACTAAGAGAACCAACTTTCTGCACTAGGAAAAAAATCCCAACAAATTGCTGATTCCAGATGAAGGAGCAAGAGTATCATCAGTTACGAATGATTAATTAAAATGATGTGAAAAGTGCAAAAAGAGGTGTGAGTTGCAGGCTCAAAGAGAAAAAAATGACTTTTCTACTACTGAACAAACACCCTCCACCTTGGAAGGCAGTTCTTATTCCGGGGAGGCTGCCACTGAGAAAGCCATGTTTTCAAACTTCTCTTTTGGAAATGGTTTTACCAAGTCAGGTTTTAGACATTCTAAAAAAAAAAAAAAAAAAAAAAAAAAAAAAAAAAAAAAAAAAAAAAATCAGATTCTCCCTGAAGAATAACCATTTGCCATTGTTGGAGAGAAATATACTCAAGGTTCAGGGGAGACTTAAGAAGGGTGGTTTAGAAACCACTGGAGAATAGCTTCACTGTGGAAAGAGGAGCAGCCAGTGGGAGAATTGCTCTGAAGAAAACAGTAGCTATCTATTCAAACACTATTTTATTTTGTAAAGTGAGATTGTGCAATAATCAGTTCAATTAACAAAAGTCGTTTTTAGTTAAAGGAATCCTGTTGAAATATCTACATTTCCTTTTAAAGACACTAGAGGAAAGACATACTAAAGCTGCTTTTAGTTTTTTGTTTTTATGGAAAGACCTCACATCCCTGCTATGGCTATAATTATTGAAGAAGGAAAGTGAGTTTCCTGTGTGCATATTTTCTTCTTACCTTCCATAATCTTTTCCAATCTTTGATCTTTAAATTTTAAGGATTTAAAAAAATCTATTTTTATTTTTACTGTGTGTGTGTGTGTCAGTGTGTGCACATTACTTGTGTGCAATTGCCCATGAGGGCAGGAAAGGGTGTTAGATATTTGGGAACTGAGTTACAGGTGGTTGTGAGCTACTTGACATGGGTACTTGGAACCAAACTCTTGTCCTCTAGAAGAGCAGTAGAGTAGCACACACCCTTAACCACTGAACCCTTTTTCCTGTTCCAATTTTAGAGAATTTAATTGCTTCCTCCTGGAATTCTTTCATTTATATCAACAATTTCTTACTTTTTTTTGACACAGAGTCTTGCTACATAGGTTAGTCTGGGCTCAAAACTGTGATTTCTTTGCCTTTGCTTTCTAAGTGCCAGGATTGCAGGTGGGCAGCACCACAGCTAGCTTGACATTCTTTTAATTCTATTCTGAAGAAAATTACTTGAAAAAACTTTAAATATAATTACATTATTTTCTCCCTTCCCTTTCCTTTCTAGAACTCTTCCATGTTTTCCTGTCCTCATGTCCTCTCAAATTCATAACCACTTTCTCGTTACTTGTTCTATTACATATATGTATAAACAGATATATAAATACACCTGCTGAGTCCATTTGTGTTGCTTGTATGTATATGATTTCACGGCTCACCAGTGGGAACTGGATAACCAGTTAGGTGGCTAATCTCTGCCGAAGACTGATTCTCCCTCTCTCAGCATTCCTTAGTTGCTTGTAGTTCTTTGTCTAGGGGAGAAGCCTAGGAGATTTCCTCCTTCTATGGTAGCATGTTAATTGGCATCTTTGTTAAGGTGTTTGTTTATCATATTGCTGATGTTTCAAGTGTGTTGAAATTCTTTTCTTGATGCTAGTACTTGTCTCATCTGGGAATGAGATATTTTAAAGATGTTTTCTCATACAAAAATTAATCACAGTAATATTCTTACTGATTTGAGCTCTAAATAATTCTTCCCATTCTCCACCTCAATCGCATTAATGTTGTCCTATCTCTAAAAGTCACATTGGTATTTCTAAAATCACTGGAAAAATTTCTAAGTTCTAAAGTTTTCCAAAGTGCTGAAATAGGAAGCTGGATTTCTTGGTGCACATTTTAGAACTTTTCCACAGGCTTCCCATCCATGTGGTGAGATAATCAGTATGGATGAAAAGGCTGCACAAATCTTATTCTTGCCACATTATGAAATCACCAATTCAGCACCACACAGGGACAAAGACACAAACAGACACAGACAGACACAAGAAACATACACAGACACACACACACACACACAGACACATACACACAGACACAGTCACAGTCATAGTCACACACATACAGTTACAGAAAGACACATACACAGATACAGACAGACACAGTCATAAACATAGACACACAAAGACACAGTCACAGACACAGAAAACCACACACAGAGACACAGACATGCACAGTCATAGACACAGACACAACACATACACAGACACATACAGACACACACAGACACAGAAAGACACATACACAGATACAGACACAGTCACAGACGCAGACACACACAGACACAGACACACACATACAGAGATACACAAGACACAGTCACAGACAGATACAGAAACACACACATAGACACACACTGACACAGACACACTCATACATATACACAGACACACAGACAGAGAAAGACAGTCACACATACACATACACATACAGACAGACACAGTCACAGACACATAAACACAAAGACACAGACATAGACAGACAGACACACACACACACACACACACAGAGAGAGAGAGAGAGAGAGAGAGAGAGAGAGAGAGAGAGAGAGAGAGAGAGAGAGAGAGAGAGAGAGAGAGAGAGATGCACAGACACAGCCGCAGATAGACACAAATACACCTGGGAATCTCAGGATACTGGAGGTGAAGTGGAGGCATGAAGATAGAGGGTTAATATCTGTAGGTAGTTTCTTGGAAGTAGGTAGTGTTTACACAATTTCTTTAGATGCTATTGTGTTAAGGATAGCAGGGCAAAGAAGGCTGTTTTCCCTGTACATGCAGTGAGACCAGATAGAAATGAGGTCAAGGTGAGGATCCATGTGCAAGAATGTCATGTTGGCCCCACATGCAATTGTAAATTCATTCATTTGGGCCTCAAAGGACAGAAACCATGGAAACATTGCAATTAATAAGCTTAATGTTGCATTTATGAAAGAGTCAGTTTCCACATGTTAAGTCCAAAGTGTCTGTTCTTTCAGGTTGGTGTACTCTGGGTCAATATTTTGAACATGCCCTAGCTACTTGTTTGCTGCCTGTTTTCATGAGATTTACTTAGCTTCTCTGGGAATCTGAGTGCAGAGAGGGGAGAAGTGTCAGCCTTCCAGTTGTGAACAGGATTCAAACTGAAAGAAATACCCTGCATGAGCAGTTGCTTTGAACCCCCAAAAGATGTTATTTTGCCGTATGAGAAGCATATAACAGGGCCACACAGACAGTAAGCATTGATATGGTCTCACTTATGGGCATATCCAAATCCAAGTTCTGTGTCCTTTCTGATATCCATGGTGTTACAAGTGTCAATGTCTCCTGAAGAAGACTCTTTAAAGCTAGTGACAGTGGGTAGCTGGAAAACAGAGGAACAGACCGACTAATCGGCTGTAGAAGGTTTTGGTATCTTATGGAGACATGTTGGCAGAGGAAAGATGTTTTTAAACCCATGCCCTTACTGCCAGCCAAGGTCAATGTGACGACAGTTTTACAGTGGAAAATTATATCCAGCAAATTCTGTAGTCTGATCCTACTTAGGAACTAACCTCTTTCATTAGGTGATAGTTTCTTTATTCCTTCACTATAAGATGGATAAAAACTGATAATTTGTTAATAAAATTGTATGAATACATGTTGTCTAATAATTTGTAAATTGTGAGAGAAATAGCCTTTTATTTCTAACTTCTTATTACTTCCAAATCATTAGTGACTCACATATGTTCTGTTGGTTTTATAATAAAATCTTGAGGAAGGAGACCATGCACTTCTTCCAGTGTCTTCTTTCATATCTATTTGTGCAGGCTACATGGCTTTGTGGTTTTTGAGTCAGTGGTTATTGGTATCATTCATTCATTTCTCAACAGACAATGAATGGCAGTCTCTGAAGTAGGGGGTTGCAGCTGCAAAGCTTAAAACCAAAATGAAATCAAGGCAGATGGGAATGCAGACAATTGGGGTAATGTGGGTAAAAATATTTAAGACTGCAGGTTGTAACTTAGGTCTGATGCCATTCCTGAGCTCATTTCTTACTTCCGGCTCCCTTGAGTGGGCTTTCTAAGTGTAGAAGAGCAAGTGTTTTAGAATTTTAGAAACATGCCATAACTCTTCATCCCTTGTGGCTATTTCTCTTCTAGAGTACCACAACTGCTTGGACTTGGGGTTGAGGCTGTAGGTTGGAAGTGGTCAAATGACTTGACTGTCCTTTGCAACAACATAGAAGGTAGGTCTACTAAAGGGAACTGCCAGAGCTTCCTATATGCCAGGCCCTGAGGTAAAAGATGAAGTGGACATGGCACCTGTCCAAGATGAAGGTCATTCCCCGGGTCAGAGAAAGACCTACAGCCACCTCCAGCTTCATGAGTAGAAGTAGCCATGGAGGGACACACAGGGATTGAGTACTTAAGCAGCCTAAGGTTAGCCTCTGAGTGACACATGAGGATAAGTATACCAGCCAAGAAGGGATCAAAAGCTTGCATTTCAGGGTAAGGAAGAAACCTGGTGCAAGGGAAACTCCCAGGAATCTACAAGGACAGCCTTAGCTAAGACTCCTAGCAATAGAAAATATGTAGCCTCAGCTGGCCACCTCCTCTGACCAGGCAAGACTTCTAGTGGAGGAAATGGGACACACACCCAGCCACATCATCTTTGACCTATAGGCTGTCCTGCCTCCGAGATGTGCTGGGATAAGCATGGCACAGAGACTGTGAGAATGGCCAACCAATGACTGGTCCAGTCTGAGACATATGCCGCAAGAGTAAGCTTATCCCTGACACTGCCTGGAGTGCCAGAACACAGAGACTGGAAGACCCAGAGACCTAGGATAAAATCAACATGACTGGAAAAACAATGTCAATGTAATGATACTGTGATATACACACAGATTGGTACCTAGGTCAATTGTCATCAGAGAGACTTCATCCAGCAGCTGATGGAAACAGATGCAGAAACCCACAGACAAACATTAGGCTGAGCTCGGGGAAGGATTGTAGGAGCCAGAGGGGTAAGTGACATCATAGGAAAACCCCAGAAACAACTAACCTGGGCTCATAGGGGCTCACAGAGACTGAACCAACAACCAGGGGGCTTGCGTGGGACTGACCTCAGAGCTCTGCATAATGTGACAGTTGTGTAGCTTGTTCTTCTTGAGGGACTCCTAACAGTGGAAGCAGGGATTGTCTCTCACTTCTATTTATTTATTTATTTATTTATTTATTTATTTATTTATTTACTTATTTATTTATTTATTAATTAAAATTTTCCACCTTCTCCCATCCTCCCATTTCCCTCCCACTCCCCCAACTCCCCCTCCTTCTTGCTCTCCAGTCCTAAGAAAAGTCAGGGTGCCCTGCCTTGTGGGAAGTCCAAGGCCCCCCCCTCCATCCAGGTCTAGGAAGGTGTGCATCCAAACAGACTAGGCTCCCAAAAAGCCAGGACATGCAGTAGAATCAAAATCCAGTGCCATTATCATTGGCTTCTCAGTCAGCCCTCATTGTCAGCCACATTCAGAGAGTCTTGTTTGATCACATGCTTGTTCAGTCCTAGTCCAGTTGGCCTTGGTGAACTCCCATTAGATCAGTCCCACTGTCTCCGTGGGTGGACGCACCCCTTGCAGTCCTGACTTCCTTGCTCATATTTTCCCTCCTTCTCTTCATCTGGCCCTTGGGAGCTCAGTCCAGTGCTCCAATGTGGGTCTCTGTCTCTATCTCCATCCATCGCTGGATGAAGGTTCTATGGTGATATGCAAGATATTCATCAGTGTGACAATGGGAGAAGGCCAGTTCAGGCACCCTCTCCTCTGCTTCTTTACTGGTTTTTGGGACCCTGTTTCTCATAGTGGGAAACCTTGCCTAGCCGTAATACAAGGGGAGGTGATTAGACTTACTGCAACTTGATATCCCATGATTTTTTGATATCCATGGGATGCCTACCATTTCCTGAATAGAAATGGAGGAGGAGTGAATTGGGAGGAAGAACTGGAAGGAGAGGAGAGAGGGAAATTATGGTCAGGATGTAAAATTTAAAAACAAGTCTTTCCCAGTGTGGTTGCCAGAAGGCCTGGGCTGGGATGTGCTGTGAACCAGGAACACTGAGGTAAATATGAAGCTGCACAGTTGAGGCAGAGGTTGTGGGTTCCGAAGCCTAGAGGCTGCTTGGGGGGGCTGTGATAACCATAAGATGGGAGTAAGAGCTTCCATTAATTTCTTATGATTTCCACCAAAGTTTATAAAACAAATGAATGGCTTAAAACAATTAAAATTATTATTTCCAAGTTCTGGAAGTTCTTAGAAGCCTGGAATCAAGGACCTCTGTAGGGGGCTATACTTTATACTTTTTTTCCTTGGAGGGAGACTCTTTCTTTCCCCCTTCCTGTTTTATGTGGCACCTTGTGTTCCCTGACTTGTGGTCCCAACACAGGTCTAGGCTTAGCCTTCTTGTTCACATGGCACTACCTTTGTGTTTCTTTACAATTGCTGTTCTATGTGTGTCCATGTCCTTTGCAAAGAGGGTACCAGTTGGGTTGGATCAGGGCTGGCCCACGTGACCTCAGTTTGTACTTCATTGACTGTATTAAAATAGAACTTCTTTATAGGGCTGGAGAGATGACTCAGTAGTTAAGAGCACTTCTTGATTTTGCACAGGACCAGGATTTTGTTCCCAGAATCCCCATTGCATCTCACAACAATTTATAACACCAGTTTCAAGGATCTGACTCCACTCTGAACCTAGGTGCCAGCCTGCTTCTTCAGGCACCAGGTACACATGTGGTGTGGGAGTGTTGTAGGTGTGTCTTCTATCTATCTGATGATTTCATTGGTTAATTAATAAAGAAACTGCTTGGCCTGATAGGTTAGAACATAGGTGGGTGGAGTAGACAGGACAGGATGCTGGGAGTGAGGCAGATGCCTCGGGCAGATGCCATGATTCTTCTCTCTGAGCCAGATGCAATGAAGCTCCAGCCCAAGATGGACGTACGCTAGAATCTTCCTGGTAAGACACCACTCATGGTGTTACACACATTACTAAGTATGGGTTAAAGCAAGATATGAGAATTAGTTAATAAGAGGCTGGAACTAATGAGCCAGGCAGTGTTTAAATGAATACAGGTTGTGTGTTGTTATTTCGGGGCATAAGCTAGCCAGGCAGCTGGGAGCAGGGCAGCGGGAACGTGGCCTGCTGCTAATCACTACATGGGAGGTCCTTCTGTATATGTGTTGCTTTTATTGGTTAATGAATAAAGAAGCTGCTATCAGCCAATGGCTTAACAGAATATAGCCAGGCTGGAAGATATGTATATGTATATATATATATATATATATATATATATACATACATACATATATATATATATATATATATATATATATATATATATAGAGAGAGAGAGAGAGAGAGAGAGAGAGAGAGAGAGTAAGCAGATTCCATGTAGCCACCAGAGGGGAAAGATATGAGCTGTTCCAGTAGGCCACAAGCTTCATGGTAAAATATTAAATAATGGAAATGGGTCAATCCTAGATGTAAGAGCTAGCTAGCAATATGCTTAAGTGATTGACCAAGCAGTGATTTAATTATTACAGTCTCTGTGTGGTTATTTCGAGTCTGGGCAACCGGGAACAAACAAGTGGCCTTCCTACTACACACATGAATAAATCTTAAGTTGTGGTGAAGTTTACAGAGAAACATTCATAGATATTAAAATAAAAAATCTTTAAAAAATTAAAAATACTAAATTTTGTGTTTTTTCAATAGATTATGACTTTTTAAATCTTTTTATTTTATCCACATTTAAAACTATTTTACTGGGGGGAGGAGAAGGGGAGGAGATGGAAATCTTGAATAAAAAAATGAGAAAAAAAACTATTTTACTGGAAAATTGCTGTGTAAATTAAAAACAACAACAAAAAATTTAAATGTTGCAGGGTTAAACATTAAGTCTCTCCCTTCAATCCCCTCCTCTGAAGTCACTGCTCATAAAACTTTTGTATGCTCTTCCAGAATTATTCTATAGAGAGTATTGGTTTTTTCAGAAAATCACATTTTGCAGGGAACATGTTGTTAAAGGAATTAAAGTCTGGGGTGGAGGCTGTAAAAATATTCCCCAGCAGAGTCTGTTAGATAGCAGGAACAGACTTTTACTGCTGAACTCATTGCCTGAAAAATACCTTTAATTTCCTAGATTCTGCCCCTACTTTGCTCTCATTCCTATCAGCTTTCCTGCCCCAGGAAGACATTTATCTGCCAAATGACAGGCAGGAAGGATATTCCATAACCTTACTTTGTTCTGTTGACCTTCACTAGAGACCCCTCAAATGATCCTTTTAAGAGAAGATGGGAAGCGAACCCTTACTGCTCTTTGGACAGGAGAGGGAGGGGGAGTGAAGGGGGAGGGGGAGGCAAATGGGAGGTGGGGAGGAGGCGAAAATTTTTAATAAAATAAAAAAAAAGAAAAAAGAGAGAAGATGGGACAATGACAATAATGTGTGCTTGAGAAAGCTTTGGTTTCCTCTGCTCCTTCGTATGCTTTAGTGCCAAAGTTTATTGTTCCTAAGTTTGCATATATTACCCACTTTTTCAGCACTTTTCAGGTGCAAGCTGAATTAGATCACCAGAGTCCCGACAGAGACTTGTGCTGTGGAGACTGAGCAAAGGACACAGCATGTGTGCCTGAGGGATGCCATGCAGTGTAGAGACTTTCCACGGCTAATCTTAGCTATGTTCTGAAGTATCTGCATAGTTCATTTAGTTGGAAGTCTTCACTTAGTGTGTTCCCTGTTGATGCATGTAGATCTATTACCTGTCCATTATCATCTCTTTATTTTATATATACATACTGGGAGAGGTATGGATTAGTTCAAAGACAATTTAAATAATGAGGGAATTTTATATGTGAATTTTTTCTTGAATAAATCTTGCATGGGGTGAAGTGTTTTCTGAGGTGTTTGGAAAGGCGCTACATCCCTATAAATAGGGATGCCTTCACACTCCCATCTGAGTATGCATCTGAATTACAGCTATTTGGTGTGGTTCATCATGGGCTGTTATTGTATTTGATCATCTAATTAAAGCCAACTTTTCTTTATTTAGCACTTTTTTTGTTCAGTGAGTTTGGTGGTGATGCTGGAGGTGGGTTGCATCTATGGTTAAACTAAAATGGGAGAGGTAATCATTCATTAGGTTCTCTTTTTCTGTCATTTTATGATAGGAAAAATAAAAATAAAGAAATATGGCCAGTATAAATAACCAAGTCTGCTTCTTTAAAAGAATATCATTTTATCAAATCAAATCTAAGAAAGGAACAAGTTTTAATGTCAGCTTTTAAAGTCAGCAAGTCAAAAATAGAAGAGAACCTTTTAAAGCCCCTGTCACAGCACAAAGCGTGCAGGCATGTCAGTTAATTCATGATGACATTTTAACCAGCCCTGTTTTGCCAGGAGTGATAACTCAGGGATTATTTTCATTTCTTCATAGGTTTACAAAGAGTCCCAGACAACTGGATAGCTCTACAGTGAGCCTTCGTTATCGGGCCCGAGAGCAGGGTAAAGGTGTGTGGGTACAGGTGGGAGGGGCTTTGCTTCTCTACTTTAGAGAACCCGTCTGGGATGAAATCTCCCACTGAATTATGAAATTCAGGGCAGCACATTTTGCAGTCAACCCAAAGTGCAGGACTCTAGTCATGGAAGAAGCATGCTGGCTAGCTCCACTAATGCATCCAGGGCAAACTCGAAAAGCAGGCTTTCTTATCATTTTTTAAATTTATTTTATTCATCTTCTATCAAATTAGACATTTCTTTGTATCCCGCATCACAATCTTTTTTGGTTTTTTTTTTGTTTTTGTTTTTTGGCTTTCTTATTTTATAATTGCATCAGATAAAGAGATTCTTTATTGTAGTGAAATCCACAGTTCTATCTTAATAGATTATTGTCTTCAAAATAGAGACTGGGTCCATAGCTCAGTGGTACAGTGAATTTTTATTTAGCATCTTTAAGGGTCTGGGTTCAATCCCCCATATCAAAAGCAAAAACAATAAACATACTTTACTAGTCTAGGCAAACCTTACATTTCTTGTGTCTTTGGCAGCTAGGGATTAAATTTAGAGCTAAGCTTGCTCTTTTTCACTGAGCTATTGCCCAGTCTCAGCAATATAAATTTTATGAAATTTAAAAGTCTATATAAAGAAAAGGAAAAAAATATTTCTTGTGGCCATTATTTGTAGTGATACATACAAACCCATCAACTTAAAATAAATAAACTGTGATATATTCATACAGCAGAATAAACTAAAGCTGTGTGTCAACATAAATAGCATGCATAAAAATGCTTAGAATAGTGCAAGAAGACTCTAATGTATTAAGTTATCTATGGCTGTGAAATAAAATACCCCCAAACACCCCACACCTGATACTGCTTGGAGGATCAGGAACCAGAGGCAGGACAGCCTAGAGACCCAGGATAGAGCTAAACACGACTAGGGAAAAAAGTCAATGAAAAGATTGCTCTACTATGTTTACAGATCAGTGTCTAGCCCAATTGTCACTAGAGGGTCACCATTCAGCAACCAACAGAAGCAGATACAGAGACCCACAGCCAAACACTAGTTGGGGGGGAGGGAGGAAGTGGGAAGGGAAGGATCCTTCCTCTGAGTAGAAGAGGGGAGGAAAGATTGTAGGGGTCAGGAGAGTTGAGAACACAGCTCACAAAAATCAACTAGCCAGGGCTCACAGGGACTCACAGAAACTGAAGTATTAAATGCGGACCCTGTATTGGTCTGAGCTATGTCATATAAACTTATATTTATGTAGCTTGGGTATTATTGTGGGACTCCCAACATTGGGTGTGTGTGTGTGTGTGTGTGTGTGTGTGTGTGTGTGTGACTCTTTTAGTTGTATTTAGTACCTTTTCCTCCTACTGGGTTGCCATGTCCAGTCATGCATGATAGGAGGGTTTTTGCCCAGACTTATTGTATCTTGTTAGGCCATGCTTGCTGGATACCCCTGCCAGGCCTGCGCTCTCTCTCTCTCTCTCTCTCTCTCTCTCTCTCTCTCTCTCTCTCTCTCTCTCTCTCTCTCTCTCTCTCTTTCTCTCTCTCCTTCCCTCCTCCCTTCCTTCTTTCCTTCCTTCCTTTTTTTTTAAAGGGAAACAGAGGAGGATTTGATCTAGGGGATAGAGGAAGTTGGGGGAGGAACTGGGAGGAGAGGAGGGGGAAACTGTGGTCAAGATGTAATGTATGAGAGAAGAATAAAAGTTTAAAAAATTACCCCTGAACACACAAGCATAACACAATATACATTTGTTGTCTTGTAATTTCTGTTGGTTAGGGATCCAGGAATGGTCTAGTTGGGTCATTTGGACTCAGGATTATTGGCGAGGCTACTTCTAAATTCAGTTAATGGCTGTTGGTAGACCTCATTAGGTTTACTTCCACAGGGATGCCTCATGATAGAGAATAGCATACCTATTGATTTGCCCATAAGTGCAGTGGCATTTCATTTGTATTTTAATAAATAAACTTGCCTGAGGATCAGAAAAGTAAAACAGCCACACTGGCCAGCCTTACAGACAAGGCAACAATGACACACAACTTTAATCCCAGTAGTCATACTAGTTTGCCATAGAATCCAGGCGGTAGTATTGCATGCCTAATCCCAGAACTAGAGAGGAATATAAGATGGGAGGAGACAGCTCTCAGACACTCTCATTCTGAGATTCCTGGAGGCAGGATCGCCATTTTGGACTGACGTAGAGGTAAGAGTCAGTGACTGGCTGTTTTGCTTTTCTGACCTCCTGGTTGAACCCCAATTTCTGTCACTCAGTTGTTATTAATTGTGCTTCACATAAGTGCTCATCCAAGAATGAATAAGGGACAGTACCAAATATGGGAGTTGTGGCTGTTTAATAATCTGATATTTGATGTGACACCACATTACAGTCTATCTCTCACAACAGCTGTCACCGAAACCAAGGGAATTGCCCAAGGGCAAAGACAGGTATTTTAGGAGACAGCATAGAAGCTGCCTACTAAAATGGGTACATAGCATTTTCCTCTTCCTCTTCTTTCTCCCAATCTTCTTCTTTTTTATTTGTGCACAGATGAGTGGATTTCACTGTGATATTTAGAAATTCAGATAATGTGTTTCAGTGGTACTTGCCTTGTCTTTTACCATATCTCGCAACCTGTCTCCCATCCTAGTCATCTTCCTCTTCTTTTTTATTTTCACAAAATCTAGATTCTGTACAGAAAACTCAGAAATTTTGATTATCCGAATCTTTGTTATTTTGCATAATTTGATCTTCATTTCTTTCAATTTTTCCTGTAAATAGCACAATTTCATTCTCTCTGACTGAATGTACTCAACTGAGTTGTTTTGGTATATCTGAAAACTATAAACCATTACATAAAACTATGTGGTAAAATTACAAACAATATGGATATACACATGAGAGATAATACTACAGGCTAAAGATTAGCTACTGGAATGGAAGGGGAGAATTGAGAACAGTAATACTGCTACTATGAAAAATGTTTCAATTTAATACATTTCTGAAACAGTACAGAAATAAACATTGATAGGTCTGAAATAGTTCATAAAATAAGACATTAGTAAAACGCAAATAATTAAAATCCTTTCACCTATTTCTTGTGTGTTCCAAGGGAGAGGTCTAAGTACAAAGGGGCCAAGGGTAGAAGACGAACCCTGATTCTTAATTTTCTGTCTTGCTCAAATATCACTTTGTGTCTTGGGTGTTGTAAAGAGATTTTTGATCCACCAGTAACTTTAAACAGTGGGTCTGTGACATTGACCACACTCTGAGAACCTGATCTGACCTAACTTAGGGTATGGGTCACATCACGAAAAGGAATAATGGAGTATGCTTCATTAGAAATTATTCATTTAAATAACACTGTGGATAATGCCTTTGAGCCCCAGTATTCCAGATTATTGAAGTGTATTTCCAATGATATTAACTGGTGAAATGACCTAGAAAGCTGAATGTTTGAATGCTTTGTGTGGGTTATTGATGCATACTTTACTGCCTGAACTTATTTTATTTATTTATTTATTTATTTATTTTATTTTTTTTTTTTTTTTTTTGGTTTTTCGAGACAGGGTTTCTCTGTGGCTTTGGAGCCTGTCCTGGAACTAGCTCTTGTAGACCAGGCTGGTCTCGAACTCACAGAGATCCGCCTGCCTCTGCCTCCCGAGTGCTGGGATTAAAGGCGTGCGCCACCACCGCCCGGCTACTTATTTTATTTATTGCTCTTTATATTATGTTTCATTTTTTGACAGTTTTATACATGTATATTAATTCCATCCTTTCTAACTCCTGTTACTGTAGAAGGAAATGGCGGGCTGTGTCCTGCCACCCGGCTAGCTTTACCCAAAATAATTACACAGAAACTGTATCCTTTTAAAACACTGCCTGGCCCATAGTTTCAGCCTCTTATTGGCTAATTCTCACATCTTCCTTTAACCCATATTTAGTAATCTGTGTAGCACCACGAGGTGTGGCTTACCAGGAGAGATCTTAACCTGCGTCCATCTCGGAGAGGAGAAGCATGGAGCCTGCATATGGCGACTGTCTGAAGCGTCTCCCCACTCCTGCTACCCAGCATTCTGTTCTGTCTACTCTGCCTACCTAATTTTCTGTTCTCTTAAAGGGCCAAGGCAGTTTTCTTTATTAATTAACCAATGAAAGTAACATAGATAACTCTCCTCCATCATTTCCCCTTTTTCTGTTTAAACAAAAAAGAAAGGCTTCAACTTTAACATAGCAAAATTACATATAACAAAACAGTTATCAAGCAAGTATTACAGTTACAATATTTAGATCTATTTTATCTTTTATCATAACTAAGGAAAGCTATAACTATCTATTTATTCAACTCCATCAAAGACTCCAGAAGGATATATTACCTAAGTAAACAAGTCATATGCAACTTTCAAACTCTAGAAATGACAGAGACAACTCGCTGCCTGGACAGTCACCCAAAGTTCCTCTGTACCGTTGGGGCATCCATCTTCAGCCTACAGGCCCATAAGTATCCAGCAGACATTTCCATGAAGCAGGAAATTCCAAAGACAGTTCAGTCACTTTCTGCTGTGTCCTGCAGAACGTCTCGCAGACTCTTTAATGAATCAGGAACCCCGAAAGACCATCTCACCTTTAGGCAAGTTCAGCAGTCCTCTTTCTGTGGGTTTTTTGTGTCCAGTTTATGCAACAGTCCAGGCAAGAGCAGTTTCTTGCCCAAATGGCTAACAAACTCCATAAGTAGCCTCTTCGATGCCCATCTTCCTCTCAAAGTAGGTTGGTGTTGCCAGAAGCAGACGTGTCTCATTGTCATGAAAAACCCTAAGTTATTAAAACATTAAATGCCATATTCTGCAGTCTTTGAAAGATATGAAGAATGTCTATCTAACTGAAATATATCTCTACATATCTAGAAAATCTAATAACATGACTACAAGCTTAACTATTATCAATGATTATCCATTAACAACCTATATTTACTAATTATACATTACAGTTTTTAAAATGAACTACACAATCAAAATAGCTTAATCAAGATCAGAAATACATATACATATAACAAATTGACCTTAAAATCCATACCAATGCAAATTATTCATATCTATATCATATCCCCCTTTAAATGTAAAAGAACATTTATAAACAATATTTGGGAAAATGGGCGCAGTTATTTCTCTCCAAACTGCTTCCTGCTGAATGGGGCACTGTTAATCAGATATTTCATGGTGTAACCTGTGTACCAGGTTCATCTCAGTCGGCAGTTGAGTGAAGTAATTTTTTGAGGGTGTTCACAGCAACCTTTCAGGAGGGCGTGGTCTATCATACCATATTGGAATAGAAGCAATCCATAGGGTGTCATCCTCTGTGAAAACAAAAGAAGAAACTCTTTTCCAAAGCATCATGTTCTTAGATCCAAATTCTGAAGTCATACCATTAAGATGTCCATTCTGGTCTAGCCTGGCAGCCCATATAATGAAATGTCTCTCTGTATTTAGCTCCTTTACAGTCAAAAATGTCAAAGAAAACACAATAAAATACATCATCCAGACTCTCTGTGAATTTTCAATTTTTACGTGGCTTATTTTTACTCTATCACTTTACTTCTTTCTCTTTAAAGACTTTACCCTTTTTTAAGGCATTAACTTTATTCTCTATATATTTATTTTTTCTCTCTCTCAAGCCTACATATATTCATCCAACATTGTGAGCCATTTAAAGGCCTTCTATGTCTGAATCCTTCCTATTGTGAATCTGTAATTTTTTTACTATCCAGGAGCACTTTTGTTTTGTGCTTTTAAATCGCTACACACTTAAGAATCTAAGCTGTGACATTCCTAGGTCAAAAACAGGTACTGCGGGCTTGCCACGCCCAGTCCAACATGGCTGAGCCGCTTGTGACTCTGAATCGGTTGCAGCTCTGAGCTGCAGAGCTGCAGGCTGCTCTGGATGTTGGCTCCACCTCTCTCCAATTTCAAAATGGAGGATGTACCATTTTCTACTAGCTCTGGGGCCGCCAGGTAGGAGCTGCACTCAGCACTTTAACTCTGAGACTGAGCATGCAGCACAAAAACTCTTTTCATCCACGTTACAGCCAAATCTGAGACAGAGCACTGCACAGTCTGAAAATCTCTCTCTATGGCGGCAGAAATCCTCCATGCTCTCCTGATCGCCTAAGCCTGATTCCGCCATCTGCCCAGGTGCAGGCAGGGAGCAGGGAGCCATTGGCATGGTCTCAGCGCACTCTCCTTCCTATCCCAAGCGGGAACACAAATATCCAGGCCCATAAAAGCCATTGAAATGATTTATAGCCAGAGTTTGCACTGGCGGCACAGCACCAGGAAGCCGCGTTTTAAAATGACTCAGCTTTTTCTCTGCCGCTATTGCCGAAACAGGAAATCTCTCTACAGCACGTCCAGGCAAACAGCAAAAAGCTGTGTTAAACTCTCTCCCTCCTTTATTTAAAGCCCTCTCAGGTTTTTAAGTGGATTTAGTCCATCACGTTGGAGCGCCAATCTGTAGAAGGAACTGCGGGCTGTGTCCCACCACCCGGCTAGCTTTGCCCAAAATAATTACACGGAAACTGTATTCTTTTAAACACTGCCTGGCTCCTGGCCCGTTATCTGTAGCTTCTTATTGGTTGATTCTCATATCTTGCTTTAACTCATATTTAGTAATTTATATAGCACCACAAGGGGTGGCTTACCAGGAGAGGTCTTAACCTGCGTCCATCTCGGAGAGGAGAAGCATGGAGACTGCATATGACGACTGCCTGAAGCGTCTCCCCACTCCTGCTACCCAGCATTCTGTTCTGTCTACTCTGCCTACCTAATTTTCTGTTCTCTTAAAGGGCCAAGGCAGTTTTCTTTATTAATTAACCAATGAAAGTAACATAGATAACTCTCCTCCATCATGTTACCACATTTGAGAGTCATTTATTTTCCCTGTTTATTTTTAACCCAAAGTATCTGGCTTTAAAATATTTTTAAGATAAAAATACATAACTATACCATCTTACATTTTCTTTTCTGTGTGGAGTTCAACAGTGTTAAGTGCACTTATATTTCTACAACCATTACTAATCTACATCCCAGGAGCTCTTCATATTAGAACTGAAATTCTGTACTGTTAGAAAGAACACATATGTCTTCTTTCTTCTCTAGGCCCCAGGTAGCACTATTCCTTGTATAGATTTCTATAAACCTCACTGCTATAAGTCCTCAGTACCAATGAAATTGTTGTATTTTGTGGTTAGGACTGGTCTATTTCATTTGTTATAATATACCCACAGTTTCTGCTGTTGTATATGCCAACAACATTCCACTGTAAGCAAATGCCACAATTTTCTTATCCTTTTAACTTTTTATGGACACATGGGTTGCTTCTAAGGTTTGGCTATCAGAAACAATGTTGCTATAAACACGGATGTAGGAACACTTTTTCAAAACCCTACTTTGACCCTACCTTTGGAAGCACATATCCAAAAGCAAAACTATGGGGTCTTATAGTAATTGTACTCTTCATTTTTTTTAAGCTTCTACATTGTTTCCCACAGTAACACACTTCCATCAACAAGTGTATAAGAACTTAGATTTTTCTACATTGTGTTATTAACTATTTTCTGACTCCGTTAAAACTGTTGCCATTTTATGGCTGGAGAAATTACTCAGGGGTTAAAAGGGAATATCTCTCTTGCACAGGAAAGAGTTTGGTTTCTAGTGTCCACATTGGGCATTTCACAACGGTCTGAAACTCCAGCTCCAGGGGACCTTGTGCCGCCTTTGGGGCTCCAAAGCCACCTGCGTTCACATGAGCACATGTATATACACACACACACACACACACACACACACACACAGAGAGAGAGAGAGAGAGAGAGAGAGAGAGAGAGAGAGAGAGAGAGAGAGAGAGAGAGAGAGAGAGAGAGGGAGGAGGAACTTAAAAAATAAGTCTTTTAAAAACAATAAAATAAAAGCCATCTTAATGGGCCTACAAATAGAAGCCTTAAGCATCTTTCCATGAGCTTACTGGTGCTGTATTGTTTTCTAATTTTCCATAATTCCCTTTCTCCTTCTTTCTTTTCTCTCTGGTCTCCTCCATTCCTTTCTTCTTTGAGACAAGGCCTTTCTATGCAGGTCAGGTTATTTTTAACTTCCTGTGTACCTCAGAATGGACTGGAATTCTGGCCCCTCCCCCATTAGCCTGTCAAGTGCTGAGAGATGATGTTTTGTGTCATTACACTGGCTTATTTTCTTTGGAGAAATATCTGTCAGGTACTTTGTTCATTTTAAAAAATCAGGCTGTTTTTGTTGCTCTTAAATTTTAAAAGGTTTTCTGTATATTCTATATGTTAATGCCTTGTCAGATATGTGATTTAAAAATCTTTCCCATTTGTGGGCTGTCTTCTTATCCCATTGATATTATTATTATCCTGTTGATAGTAAAATAATTTCTTATTTTCATAAAGAGTATGTCTTTTTATTTTCATTACTTGTGTTTGGTTTCAAGTCCAATACATGACTTCAAGTCCAATAAAAGACATTTGATTTTAATTACAGTTGCCACTTCTCTGCTCATCAGGTGGAACAGATCTCATTTTCCTGTCTGTTGAATTAAAAAAAATCATGTAATTACATTTTGGGTTTATTTTATATTTCACTTTTATTTTAACACCCCATCCTTATGTTATGTTTATTAAAACATTTTTGTTTTGAATTTCCCTAGTTTCTAAATTATTATAAGTTATTGATATCATCCTTCTGATTATCTTCTTAGCTGTTCTCCAGTATTTTAATGCATGCATTCTGTTCTAATTGCTGACTCATGGATTTATTGGAATGCATATGCAAATTCTGTATTGGCAAACCATTAGTTACCTTAAATATGTGAAGACTGTCCCTGGATTTTCTCAGTCAATGCTGATTCAAATCAACTTACTTAAATTTAGTCTGAATGACCTTAGAATCTGTCTTTAACCATTCGATATTTATGCAACCCTCAGGAGAATTTCAAATATATTATTTGGAGATGAGATCAAGCCTCTAAAAATAATTAACACAGTGGGCAAAGATAGAAATGACAAAGCTGAAATAGAAGATGCAGATGTACAATCATTCTCAGCCTGAAGACTAACAATCAATTCAGATCAATCTCTCTAGGCTGGATTGCTGCAAACAGCAGCAGGTTTGATGTTTATGACTTCCAGCATTGTATAAAATGGATGGAAGCCAGGACCATCACTGTTGCATATTACAGGAACTGGGATTGTCTGTGGAGACTGTTCTTTATTTATTTCTTCAATGTTTCAGTTTCTCTGAAGACTACTTGTAGGGTAACGTGATTTTTTTTATTTTTTCCCCTAAGAGAAATGTATTTCTTCAAAAGATCAGAAGATAAGATTGATTTTTTACTAATATTTCTAAATTATTCTGTGCTTCTGCCAAGAATAACCCTAGATTAGAAGCTTGGAGCATAATTTGTTCCTATTTATTGGTTAAAATTAGGTTTCAGAAATTGGATAAAATAAAAATATTTTTGTATGAAACATCAAATATTTGCTTTATTTATTTATTATGTGTGTGTAAATGCACATGTGCAAGCATGTACTTACATGTATACCATGTTGCACATTTGAAGGTCAAGGCACAACTTTTAGAATCCTTTCATTTTATCATGGGAATTCCAGGAATGATACACAGTTCATCAAGCTTGGCAGGAAGCTTTATTCACTGAGTCATCTTGCCTGCTCCAAATACTTGCTTTTAAAAGCAGTATTTTGGGGGCTGGAGAGATGTCTCAGAGGTTAAGAGCATTGCCTGCTCTTCCAAAAGTCCTGAGTTCAATTACCACCAACCACATGGTGGCTCACAACCATTTGTAATGGGGTCTGGTGCCCTTTTCTGGCCTACAGGCATACACACAGACAGACTATTGTATACATAATAAATAAATAAATATTTAAAAAATAAAGCAGTATTTTGGACCTTACTGAATATATTTAAAATGATTTGTCTGGTTATACAGTGTCAGAGGAGCAGGTTTTCTAGGAAGTTTTTGGGATTGCTTGCAATATTAAGAAATGTACATAAATGCTTCAAAGAACATTATACCATTTGCTTAATCATTTTATTTCACACTATTGTAACACACATTATGATCTGCAAGCTGAGACAGCATGAAAGCACTCCATGATCTTGTTCTCAAAAGTTGTTCTGCTTCTCTAGTGATTCTTACTTCTGCTGGTTTGAAATAGCCCCTGGCACATTTGTTTCCAGGTCCCAGAATGCTCAGCATCTGGGCATTCTGTCCCTAACACCTGATAAAAGCATATCCCTAGGAAGTGCACTCAGAATGTCCCATTAAATAATTCACATTCTATTATGTGATAAACTACACCTAAAGTGTAGCTTTGCATTCTGAGAAGAGGAATTCATTCAAAAAAAAAGAACAAAATGGGGGCTAAGGAAATGGCTCAGCAGTTAGGAACATAGCTCTTCCAGAGGACCTGGGTTCAATTCTTAGCAACTACAAAGCAGCTCACAAATCTGTTGGGGATTCTAGCATCCATGGGCACCAAGCATGTACATGGAAGCAAACCTCATATGACATATAGGTTATTTCCAGGTCTGGCTATTATGAATAAAGCTGCTACGAACATAGTTGAGCAAGTGTTCTTGTGGTATGACCAATCATCCTTTGGATATATTCTTCAAGAGTGGTATGTTGGGAGAAGCTGCTTGTTTGTTCCCAGCTGCCAAGACCACGAAATAAGCACTCAGAAACTATATTATTTAAATCACTGCTTGATCAATTACTTAAGCATAATGCTAAGTAACTCATATTTTAAATTAACCCATTTCTATTAATCTGTATATTGCCACGTGGCTGTGGCTTACTGGCAAGGTTCTGGCATGCCTGTCTTTGGCAGAGATGACATGGCTTTCCCTTGACTCTGCCTTCTTTCTTCCAGCATTCAGTCTAGTTTTCTTACCTAGCTCTACACTGCCCTATCACAGACCAAGACAGTTTCTTTATACATTAACCAATAAAAGCAACACATAGACAGAAGGATTTCCCATATCATCTCCCCTTTTCTGTTCAAATGAAAAGGAAAGTTTTAACTTTAACATAGCAAAATTACATATAACAAAACAGTTATCAAGCAAAAATTATAGTTAGAATATTTATATCATCTGTTTTATCTTTTATTACAATTAAGGAAAATTAATTATAACTATCTATTCTTCAACTCCATCAAAAACTCCAGAAGGATATAATATTACCTAAGTAAAAGGAAATGCATTATAAGCAACTTTCAAAACTCTAGAATTGACAGAGACATCTCGCTGCCTGGACAGTCACCTAAAGTTTTTTGTATTGCTGAAGAATCTGTATTCAGCCTACAGGCCCATAGTATCCAGCAGACATTTCCATGCAGCAGGAAATTTTAAAGACAGTTTAGTTACTTTCTTCTGTCTCCTGAAGAATGTTTCTGTGTGATTATTTCAGGTCTAAGTTAGCCTGGTTGCTGGGAACCAACTAGCAGCTTCTTTTACTAAACCTACAGGACCATAGTATCCAGTAGACTTTTCTATAAAGCAGGAAATTTCAACGATAGTTTCACCTGTATTGGCAGTTTGTCAGTCACTTTCTTCTGCACCCTGCAGAATGTCTGGCAGACTCTTTCATGAAGCAGGAACCCTGAAAGCCCTTTCTCACCTTTAGGCAAGTTCAGCAGTCATTTCTCCGTGGTCCTACATGTCCAGTTCGTCAAGTCTTCTAGGAAAGAACAGTTTCTTAGGCAAAAGGCTAACAAATTCCATTAGGAGCTTCTTGGATGCCCATCTTACTCTTGAAATAGATTGGTGCTGTCAGGAGCAGGTATAGCTCATGTCATGAAAAATCCTCTTATGAAAACATTTTAAATGCTATATTCTGTTGTCTTTGAAAGATCTGAAAAATACCTATCTAATTGAAATATATCTCTATATACCTAGAAAACATAACTATCATGGCTTCAAGCTTGACTCTTATAGATGGCTCTCTATTAACTTATATTTCTCAATTATATATTATATTTTTAAATGAGTTGCACATGATATGTTAATCAAGGGCAGAAATATACATATAACAAAATTGACCTTAAGTTTGTATCAGTAAACTAATATCCATACCAATGCAATATAAACAAACAAATTATAAACAAAGTTTGGGAATTTGGGTGAAGTTATCTCTAAACTACTTCCTGCTGCTTATTGAGCAAAGTAAGTTTTGGGGTGTTCACAAAGACCTTTTGGGTGGCCTTTGTCCATCAAACCACATTAATATGGACGTATTTTACATGTTTTCCTCCTCTGTGGAAAGAAAAGAAGAATTTTTTCCAAAATAACAAATCCTTAGACTCAAATTCTGAAGTCAAGATACCTTTAAAATATATATGTTGGTTTAGCTGAGCAGCCCATACAATGAAATGTCTCTCTGTTGTTAGCTCTTTCACAGTCAAAAAATTCAAAGAAAACACAATGATATACATAATCCAGACTCTCTGTGTATTTTCTGTCTTTATGTGACTTATTTTTCTTTACTCCTTTTAATCTATGACTGTCTATACTTTGTCTCTTTAAAGACAGTTCTATCTCATGTTCTCTCTCCCTCTGCTCCTCATCAGGACCTTGGGAGCTCAGTCCGGTGCTCCAATGTGGGGCTCTGTCATTTTCTTCATCTATCGTCAGGTGGAGGTTCTATGGTGATATGCAAGAAATTCATCAGTATGGCTATAGGAACTGGCCTTTTCAGGCTCCCTCTCCTCAGCTGCCCAAGGAACTAACTGGGGGCGTCTCCCTGGAAACCTGGGAACCCCTCTAGGGTCAAGTCTCTTGACAACCCTCAGGTAGCTCTTTAAATTAAGATATATGCTTCCCTGCTCCCATATCCACCCTTCTTATATCCCAAGCACCCCATTCCTCCGAGCTCCCCCCGTTCTCCCCTTCACACTTTTCTCTCCCCATCTTCCCTTGGCCCAGTCTTGCCCAACCCTCAAGTTCCCAATTTTGCCTGGCGATCGTGTCTACTTCCAATATCCAGGAGGATTACTATATCCTTTTTTGGGAGTTCACCTTCTTATTATCTTCTCAAGGATCCCAAATTTATAGGCTCGATGTCCTTTAATTATGGCTAGAAACCGATTATGAGTGAGTACATCCCATGTTCATCTTTTTGGGTCTGGGTTACCTCACTCAGAATAGTGTTTTCTATTTCCATCCATTTGCCTGCAAAATTCAAGATGTCATTGTTTTTTTACCGCTGAGTAGTATTCTAGCATGTATATATTCCACAGTTTCTTCATCCATTCTTCCACTGAAGGGCATCTAGGTTGTTTCCAGGATCTGGCTATTACAAATAATGCTGCTATGAACATACCTGATGAGGAGCAGAAGGAGCGAGAACATGAGGGAGAAAGTCAGGAACGAGAGGGGTGCGTTCACTCATGGAGACGGTGGGACAGAACTAATGGGAGATCACCAACTCCAGATGGAATGGGACTGATGGATCATGCGACCAAACCCGTCTCTCTGAATGTGGCCAACAGCGGGGGCTGACTGAGAAGCAAAGGACAATGGCTCTGGGCTCTGATTCTTCTGCATGGACGGGCTCTGTGGGAGCCTTCTCAGCTTGGTCGATCACCTTCCTGGACCAGGGGGGAGTTGGGAGGACCCTTGTCTTAGCATAGAGTGGGGAACCCTGATGGCTCCTTGGCCTTGAGAGGGAGGGAGGGGAGGTATGGGTGGAGGGGAGGGGAGGGAAGGGGGAGAAGGAGGGGAGGGAAGGAGGAGGAGGAGGGGAGGGAGGGGGGAGGAGGAGGGAAGGAGATGGAAATTTTTAAATATTAAAAAAAAATAAAAAAAGGAAAAAAAGGAAAAAAAAGACAGTTCTATTTTTTTAAAACTATTTACTTCTTTTATAACTCTCTGTACTCTTTTTTCTTCTCTATCCCAAGCCTACATATGTTTATTCAACACTGTGACCCATTCAGAGGTCTTTTATATCTGAATCATTATTGTGTATCTGTAATTATTTTCTGACCAGAAGCACTTTTTAAAAAAATACTAAGTGAGCTTAGCTAAGACCAAGCCTGCTTTGTCTTTTGGTTCCATCCAGTCCAACATGGCAAAGACATGTTTTTCACCTCTGCGAGTCATGCACACTGTCCTAATTTCAGGTATACTTGTAACAAGAGGGCTGGGCTTATTGGGGTTTCTGTCCTGCCCAGTCCCCCAGCCCTTTAGTCCCAGAGAAAATCACACAGAGTCTACATTAGATTATAAACCTATTGGCCTATTAGCTCAGGCTTCTTATTTACTCTTATAACTTATATAGTCCATTATTCTTATCTATGTTAGCTACATGGCTCGGTACCTTTCACAGAAGGGTAAGTCACATCTTGCTTCTTCGGTGATCTGGCTGGACTCTTGGGCAAACTGGGGAAAGATCTTCCTTCTTCCCAGAATTCTCCTGTTCTCATTGCCCCATCTCTACTTTCTGTCTGGTTGACGTGCCTATACTTCCTGCCTGGCCAATCAGTGTTTATTTAAAACATGATTGACAGGATACAGACAATTCTCCCGCATCACTGTAGATCTACATTGCTCCATTAAGCAGTTTGTAACACACTGCTCACTAATCCCATTTAAATGCTCAGCCTCCTAAGAGAGCCAGAGATCATGCTTGTAGCAAGGCCCAGGAAGCTGCCCTTTTTAACCTGTTTTTTTCTGCTACCACTCAATCAGGAAAACCTCTCTTAAAGGAGCCACACATTAAGCCATGCTTAACTCTGTTCTTTTGTGTCTAGAATTCCTTTTTAAGCTTCCTCGGGTTTTACATGGATATAGTTGATGACGTTGGCATGCCAATTTGTTAGGAAAGACTGCTTGTTCATTCCTGGCTGCAAAGACCATAAAATAATCCCTCAGAAACTATATTATTTAAATCACTGCTTGGTCAATTACTTAAGCATATTGCTAACTCTTATATTTTAAATTAACCCATTTCTATTAGTCTGTGTATTGCCACATGGCCATCTATGGCTTACTGGCAAGATTCTAGTGCATCTGTCTCTAGCAGAGGCTACATGGCTTTTCCTTGAATCTGCCTTCTTTCTCCCAGCACTCAGTTTAATTTTCCTGCCGAGCTCTACACTACCCCATCACAGGCCAAAGCAGTTTCTTTATTCATTATCCAATAAAAACAACACATATACAGAAGGACTTCCCACATCAGTGGTATAGCTGGGTCTTAGTGTAGATAAATTCTCAATTTTCTGAGAAACTGCCATATTGATTTCCAAAGTGACTGTACAAATTTGGACTCCCACTAGTAATGGAGGAATGTTCCCCTTGCTCTACATTCTCTTCAACATGAGCTTTTACTCTTGTTTTTGAACTTAGCCATTCTGATATGTGTAAGATAGAATATCAGAGTCATTTTGATTTATATTTCTCTGATGACTAAGGATGTTTAACATTTCTTTGTTTCTTAGCCATATGAGATTCTTCTGTTGAGAATTCTGTTTAGATATGTACCTCATTTTAAAAACTGAATTATTTGGTTTTTTTATGTCCAGTTTATTAAGTTCTTTATATGTTTTGGAAATCAGCTCTCTGCCAGTTGTGGGGATGGTGAAGAGCTTTCCCCATTTTGTAGGTTGCTATTTTGTTCTATTGATGGTGTCCTTTACCTTACAGAGAAACTTTCAGTTTCATGAGGTACTATTTCTTAATTGTTAATCTTAGTATCTGTACTATTGGTGTTCTATTCAGGAAGTTGTCTCCTGGGCCAATGTGTTCATGGCTATATCCCACTTTATTAGGTTTAGTGTTTCTGTATTTATGTTGAAATTTTTTTTACTTTAACTTGAGTTTTGTACAGGGTGATAGCTATGGATCTATTTGCATTTTTCTATATTGTCCACATCGTCATACCAGTATCATTTGTTGCTTTCTTTTATCCATTGTATAATTTTCACTTGTCAAAAATCAGGTGTCCGTAGGTATGTGGATTTATATCTGGGTCTTCAATTTGATGCCACTGATTCACATGTCTGTTTTTAAGCCTATTTTTTTATTACTATAGCTCTATAGTAGAGCTTGAAATCAGTGATAGTGATATCTCTGTAAGTTTAAGTAATAAAAATTACTCATGATTGTTTTAGCTATCCTTGTTGTCCATATAAAGTTTTGTTCTTTCAAGGTATGTAAAGAATTTTATTGGCATTTTAATGGGGATTGCATTGAATTTGTAGACTGCTTTAGGTAATATGGCCATTTTTATTGTTAATCCTACCAATCTATGATCATGGGAGATCTTTCCATCTTTTGATATCTTCTTGGTTTCTTTCTTCAAAGACCTGAAGTTCTTTTCATACAGGTCTTTCACTTGTTTGGAGTTACACCAAGATATTTTATATTATTTGTGGCTATTGTGAAGGGTGTTGATGTCCTGATTTCTTTCTCAGCTTGTTTATTGTTTAGGGGTCACCATCATATCATCTTCAAATAATGATACTTTGACTTTTTCCTTTCCAATTTGTATTCTATTGATCTCCTTTTGTTGTCTTACAGCTCTAGCTAGAACTTCAAGTACTATATTGAAGAGATATGGAGAGTGAACAGCCATGTTTTATTTCTGATTTTAGTGGAATTACTTTCACTTTCCATTTAATTAGATGTTGGCAACTGGCATGCTGTATATTGCCTTTATTATGTTTATTTATGTCTCTATATTCTCTCTCCAAGTCTTTTATCATGAAGGGGTGATGGATTTTGTTAAAGGCTCTGTTACCATGTAATGAGATGCTCATGTTTTTTTTTTCTTTCAGTTTATCTCTATGCTGGATTGCATTGACAGATTTTAGTATGTTGAACCATCCCTTTATCTCTGAGATGAAGCCTACTTGATCATGACGCATGATCTTTTTGATGTGCTCTTGGATTCAGTTTGCAACTATTTTATTGGGTATTTTTGCATCAATGTTCATGAGGGAAATTGGTCTGTAATTCTTCTTTGTTGAATCTTTTGTGGTTTGGTTATCAGCATTATTGTAACCTCATAAAAAGAATTTGGCAATATTTCTTCTGTTTCTACTTTGTGGAATAATTTGAGGATTATTGGAATTAGGTCTTTTTTGAAAGTCTAGTAGAAGTCTGTGCTAACACCATCTGGCCCTGGGCTTTTATGTTTGGGAAAATTTTAATGATTGCTTTTGTTGCCTTAAGGGTTATATGTTTAAATTGTTTATCCAATCTTGATTTAATTTTGGCAAGTGGTATTTATCAAGAAATTTGTCAATATCTTTTAGATTTTCCAATTTTGTATATTACAGGTTTTTAAAGTATGAACTAATGACTCTTTGGGTTTTCTGAGTGTTATGTCCCCCTTTTTGTTTCTGATTTTGTTAATCTCTCTTTGCGTTAGTTTGGATAAGGGTTTTCTATCTTGTTTTTCTCAAAGAACCAACTCTTTGAGAATTCAGCTTGTGCATTCAGCTACATTTGCTGTAGAGCTGGTATGTGCAATAGCCCTCTTATGGCTAGCAAATACTGTTTTGTTAGATACCTGCTCCCACTGGTTCTTAGGACCTTTCATCACTATCTTCTGAGATGATCCTTGAGCTTTGGGAGGAGGGGAAATGATAGAGATGTCTCTTTCTATATCTCTTTTTGAACACTCTAAATTCTCTTATTCTCTGTATAGTGAGCAGCTGTGCACCTCTATTAATAGCAATCTACTACAAAAGGAAGCTTTTCTAATAAAGGTTAAGAGATGTATTAGTCAATGGGTATAAAGCTAAGAACTTAGAGGACAGTATATTATCCATTTAGTAGAATAGTAGTAGTAGTAGAATCTCTCCTAGCTCCCAAGGCCTAGTCAGTCATGTTTTTGTCCCAGTTAACAGTATCAGACATAGAATCCATGTATGGAGTGGACTTTAATTCAATGAGGAAGTGGTTGGCTACTTCTCAAACACTGATACCGCTGTCACATCAGTGGGCATAACTTGATAGATTGGTTGTTGTAGATCACAGGATTAACAGCTAGGTGAAATGGATGATTACTGTTTTCCCTACTGTGGATATAAGGGCAAGTGTGCAGTGTGTAGCAGAATGGAAGTTTCAGGGAAAAATGCTGGGACTTAATGTGTACTCTAGCATCACTCTGATGGTTAAGTCTGCCAACTTGATTGAACTGAGACACATAATAAAGCACTCCTCTGGGTGCATATGTAAAGGTATTTGCAGTGATGATTGTCAAGGTACCAATGTAATCTCAAGTACTTGACCAGTTGAGGGAGGAGGTCACAGCACTAGGCTTGGTGGGCTATAAAGTGAAAGTGTATCTTATCCTGGTCCCTATTGCTCTCTGGTTCTTGACTGCCATGTAAGCAGCTCTGCTCCATCATGCCCTGTCCACCATGGAATTCTGCTTCAAAGTACTAATGGAATCTGCTTAATGGAAAGTTAGTAGCCTAGAAACTCTGAAACCATCAGCTAAAACAAACATTTCCTCTTTTAAAGTTACTTATGTGAAGTTATTTTGTTACAGTGATGGAAAACTAGCACACATTGCTAGTTCATTGCTGGTGATAGCTTGAGATCCTTGCTGAGTAAAGTCAGAATTACTCTCTCCTTCTTAAAAAATATCCAATGCAGAATGGTCATTCTTGAAACCATACACATACCACCAATGCACATGTATGTAACATTAATACAGAAAAAAGGCTATTAACTTGAGGGGGGGATCGACATGGGAGAGATTTAACGGTGGGTAACTTGGATGGGCTAGAGGGAGGAAAGGAAGGAAAGCAATGTAATTCTATTTCAGTTAAAAATATAAAACACAGAAAAATTGAAAAAAATCAGCTCTTTGTGTTTTATCCTTTTAAAAATATATCATATTCAGTTCCTTTCCCCCAGCTCTTCCCAGATCCACTGTACTTCCTTACCTACCAACTTGTGTTTTTAAAACCTATTTTTACCTTCTTAAAATCTGACAAGACCAACTTATGCGACCCAACTATTCTTGCATGTGTGGTCTTCCCCTGGAACATGGTTGGCTTACCAGGGCCACACAGATACTCTCTTTAGTCACTGTCCCTTCTTTTTCATTGGCTATTCTTATCTATTGCAAACTCAATAGTTTAAATTTTTTGAGCAATATTTTTATTTTTTGGAATTTCATGATGTATTTTGAATATATTCATCCTATCCTCAACTCCTATAATCATCCCCTTCCGCACCCTACCTTAAGTACCCCTCTCTTAGAGTCCAGTTTGTGTACCCAACTTGGGAGTGGGCTGCCCCAGAGTCTGGCTGACCTGAAGGGTGGGTGACATCATTAAGGTCCTTTACCCCAAAACTTTCAAAGACCAATAATTCCTTAGCTAGATATGGATTTTGTGCCCACCTTCCCTTTCTTAGCTAAGATTTTATCTGGCTTGAACTACCACAGGTCTTTCTTATGAATGCTGTCTCTATATTATATTCATTAAAACTGTAAATGGTAGGGGGAAGGAGTGTAGATAAAGTCACTGATGCATTGAAATAGGACTAATTTTTCTATTCTAAGTTTATATTAAATTGTATATATTTTAGAAAGACTCTATAGTATGTTAAATTTCCATGGCCTTTTCAAAATGCCTTGAGTAACAGATAGTTTTAGATAAAGTGAACTATGGGTACTGAAGAAGCCACTTTATTAACTACCCATGTAGCATACTGCTACTTGAACTATTGTATATGCCAACTATAGAAACCAGAGGTAATGAAATGAAAATCTCAGTGCCAAATGTAGGATATTTCTCTTTGAGTTGTTGCTCAGGAAGGTTTAAGAGTTCTTCAAACATGTGCTATTCTTTTTGCTATTGGATGTAGATTGGAGCTTGAAGATAAGATCCAATTACTGAAGACATCACATATCTTGGTTACAGGATATAGAGATGAAGCTGAAACTGAACTGGAAGTTTCCTCCTTGCTGGCTAACTTCACAATGTTGAAAAGTGTACGTATCCATGTAGGGGAGAAGTCATCAATGGTCTTACTCAGTGGTGTAGCTTTTGTACTGTAATAACTCATCTGCCAGAAAAGATATACCTGCTGTTGAACCAATGGCATGACTTTTAGGGAGTAGTAACCAACATCTTTCTGTTTGGATTTGAGTCAGCTTCACAGGAGGAATTCAGGCCTGGTATTGTGACCTGGTCAAAAGTCCATGGGTTAGGCTCTATGGGGTAAATTATTACTATTGTTTTGTGGTGTGGGAGGTCCTTCTGTCTGTGTGTTCCTTTTATTGGTTAATGAAATAAAGAACTGCCTTGGTCTGTTGATATGGCAGAACTTAGGTAGGTGGGGAAAACTAAATAGCATGCTGGGAGAAAGAAGGCAGAATCAGAGAGACACCATGGAGCCACCAGAGTCAGACATGTCAAATCTTTGCTGGTAAGCCACTGACACATGGTGACATACAGATTAATAGAAATGGGTTAAATTAAGATGTAAGAAGAGCTAGGCAATAAGATACTAGAGCTAATGGGCCAAGCAGTGATTTAATTAATACGGTTTCTGTGTGATTATTTCGGGGCTAACCTAGCTGGGAAGCCGGGATGAACAAGTCCTAGTTTTGTTAAAGGATTTGCATGAAACTGCTTTCTAAATACTTATGTTTATACATACAGACAAGTGCTGCTCTCAGCATTCATCAAATCAGCAGCCACCACCAACAGTGAATACAAAGGTTTATGGTTGATTAATGTACTGAGAAGTGACTGTTGAGCACTTAGCCCTAACTGAGATGTTCATATCACCTTTCTACTTTACAGGAAACATCATGGAGGAGGTGGCAGAAATATTTAAGAGCTGGATGATGGGGAGGAGGCCTGGGAAGCACTATCTTCAGAAATTGATGTAGCCATTATAACCATGAACTTATGTTGGCAGCACAAGACTGGGTGTGTCCATATTCAGTCATCCAAGGAGGAGGGGGATATAGGATTCTACCCCTCCCCAGGGAAGGCTTTTGATACTAGGGGAGGGGAAAGTTACAGACTTCAGTGGTACAGTCACTGCTGAGTCCCCAATAATCTAGTGGATAGCTCCAAACCTATTCTTATCCAGACAGTCCTGGTTACATTCAGTGAATCATAAAACAAAATGACAGGAAAGTAGGAAAGACCTGGTAGGGAAGGAGGGTGATTGGGGTAGCAGGTGTATAAGATAGGATTTGGGCGAGTGTGAGCAGGATGCATTTACATGTACGAGATCAACAGAGTAAAGTTAATACACAAGGAAACCTCTTCTTTGTAAGATGGAACACTCAATCTTTTCATCACTGTAGTTTTCTTAAAAGATCTCTCCCAAATTAAGATTTGGATAATTTTAAACAATGTTGAAATTCTTGGCCACTAAGAGTGATATGAAATCAATGATTTAAAAATGTTGCACTAATGAGACTCTATTGTCCGATGTCCCATTCTTCTAAAGCGCAGGGAACAATGAGTGCAGATAAAGTCACTGATGCAGAAACATGATGCAGAAGCAGAAGTGAATCCCTTCCACCTTGACTAAAGGTCAGAGAGTTCTGATCTATTCTTGTTCCTTCAAGGTTTCATGACAGGTTTGACCTAAGGTGTGGCCACTACCAGGATGTTTTGACTTAAGGTGTGGTTACTTGGTGTTTTGGGTACTAAGAAGGTAATTACTTTGTTTGTTCCTAGTATCATGGTAAAGAAGCCTCTTGCCTTCCCCCTCCTCTTTGGATTAGGGTATATAAACCCTATGAGAAATAAGTACTAGGCGAATCTCAGAATTTACTAGTTCTCCCCCACCCCTTGACTCTATCAGTTGTCTCTAGTCTACTTCTTCCTTAGTCCTCACTCTTCTCTCCAGGCACAAACAGATACGCCAGGCAGGGTACGGTATTTGTCCCCCAGATGTGGTACATGACAAATGGCCCTCAATGTGGGGCTTATGAGGAATGGCCCTCAACCTGGGGCTTATGATAGAAACATGATCAATCTTTCTATCTTAGTATATACTTCATCTTTTCTGGTTGATTTAGAGTTAAACAATTTTAATGTCAGATTCTTGCCTGTCTTTTTTCTCCTTTTCTTTCTTTTTTCTTTTCATTTTGAGACAGGGTCTCTCAGTATGTCACTGAAGCTGCAGACAAGACTGGCCTTTGCCCCATAGACCACATGCCTTTGTCCTGAGTGCTGTGATTAAAGACATGCTTCACTATGCCCTACTGATGGAGATAGACTTGTTCTTATTTCTACTATGTCATATTAATATGTCCAGTGAAATGCATTCCCTACTTCCTAAGACCTGTTCATTCTCTGAGAAAGAGGACATTAATAGAATATATAAACTTGTTTCTACACAGATCCCTGTTAGTATTGGTGATTATTTTTTAGATGTAATTTTCATTTTTCATTTAATCTGATTAAACCAGAGGTTAAGGTACAAATTTCAATTAGAAAATAAACTCTTCTGAAGGAAAAGTACAAAAAGTGATTTATGTGAAGTCATTCTGAGACAAGAATTCTCCATATATCTCATCCTCCCACATGTGGTCACACTAGTTATCTATATTTTAAAAAGAGCATGTAGTGCATGTCCCCACTTTATCTTTAAACAAAAAATCTTTTTTCCCTGACTTCCTCATCATAGGAAGAGAAATACAACTTGGAAGTTCCAACTTGAGGAATGTTTACATTCTAGTATTTGCAATAGTTATACTTATGTAGGGGTCAGGAGTTACTTTGCAAAGACAATTACATTCCATTAAAATGTATATTATGTAGACATGAACTTTCTAAATACATTTTGAATAACTCTTCTCCAAGACAGAACTTGTTTGAATAAAGATATTCCCTTTATTACAGGTTATCTATTTGTAGGATTGAATATGAAGACAAAAAATATAGCTAGGTTTGGCTGTGCATTCATGGAGATCCAGTACTTGGGAAATCAAGGGAGAAGAGCCCTGAGTTTGAGGCCAGGCTAGGTTACTCGGTGAGACCCTGAGAGGCAAAACTGAATGAAACCAAACCCCAAAGGCAAACAAAAAATTATGATTTACACTGAACTTTCCTCTTGTATGTGTTAAAATATCAGTGAAGGAAAGTGGTTTTGAAAAGTGAAAGAAAAAAGAATAGATGAGGAATAGGGGATATAATGGGAAGGTAACAAGAAAAAAACAGACTGGGTTTTCTGGAAGGAGCACTCTATATATTTTATTTTCACCAGTTACAGTGTTTACATTCTCCAAAATCAATGTATGGTCTTTGGGAAATCACCACTGATCTCTGCAATATAATTTTATATCATATATTATTATCTTTTAAAAGAAATCTGTGAAACTATTTCTACATGAGGTCAGACCAAAGCATAAATTTTGCTAATAATACCCAGCTTGGATTACCTCACAGATTTACATGTTTTATATTGCTTAAACTCCTAACCTGTCATACCTTGATGGAATTTCCATTAGAAAAAGGAGTAGTTGGCATTCATGTAAACAGTACATTGTGAGATGCAAAGTAAGATAACTCATCTGTCACCTCCAACATATACAACTTAAAAATGATGTTACATGTTTACTTATCTTAAAGAAACCCATGAAGCCGTTAAAAAAAGCAGCACTTTCTAAAAGGCCTCTGTGGCTAATGTTGCTGGAAATCATCATGGCAGCCACTGTCAATCTCCTAGATGTTTTGAGGTTAGAAGTTGAATCTGCCAAGGTAGACACCAAGTAATTCAACTTGTCCACATGACTGAACAGCCAAGACTCTCAGTCACTTCTTTCAAGTGGCCTGTTCGGGTCAGGTTACTATACTGCCAAGTCAGTGAAGGCATCGGAGGTCTCTGTGCTGACCTGTGTTGAAAGTTTTGCTTTGGTCACATTGAGATGAATGTCATACTGCTGGTCTAGGCCGAGGTAACAGTCACTCATGAGATATAGGGTGAAGATGTATCTGAAATATGAAAAACAGAAAGTACATGATACATGTGAGTGAGAGCATCTTTAAGAAACATAGCACTGTCTACAATAAATGGTAAAAGAAGAAAAACCTGGAGATAAAAATGTAAATTTGCAGCTGTATTTTAAAAGTTGGTGATTAATAGTTTGAATATGTATTTAAACATGAGAATTAACATAGGTAAAAGGAGAAGGTCATTAGTACATACTCCAGTAAATGTAGATTTTTGAGGACAGAGAATCAGCACACTTCACTTTTTTGAAACTTGAGTGCATGATGCTGCTTACCTTCCAGGTATTTCAGGAGTAAAGAAAGAGAGCGAGGCATCATGATGAGTTCGAACAAATCCTACTCGTTTTGAAGCAATCATTTCTCTCTTATCCACCTCTCCTAATATCAAAAACCATCCTTCATCTTTTACTTTGGGAAATCGAGGAGTAACTGCATAACTCTCGTGTTTTCCCTGAAAACCAGAAGAAAGATAAACATGAGTAATGCCTGTCTGTCCTGTGTCGGCTGTGCTTACAAGGCTGTGCTGTTTCACTTGAAGTCAAATTCAGTTACATCTAGCTGGATGTTTTAAGGTCCATTCCCTTCTGGTTTTGTTTCTTCACTATGTCTTTAGTTCCCTTTCTTTAAGGCTCCCAGAGCATATAAAGGGGCCACTCTGTGACTATGACTATCAAAACATTCGGTTCAGCTAGAAAAGAAAGTTCTGAGTCATGACATAGAGTTTATAGGCCATTCCTAAAATAAATATTAACATTCCATAGACAGAAGAAAAATCTGAGGTACAATTTTACATTTAAATGTTACATAAATCTTCCAAAGTTGCATGCACAAAGAACTGTTAGGGAAAAAAGTCAGCAAATGAACACGTTAGTCGAGACTAGACAATAAACCTCATAATAATGAACAAACAAAAGCAGACCCTTTGCTCTGTCCAAGAATAAAATCTACATAAAAAGGATATATTTTATTTTATTACTTACTTACTACTCAACCATCCATCCATCCATCCATCCATCCATCCATCCATCCATCCATCCATCCACTTATTTATTTTTGTTTTTTTGAGACAAGGTTTCTCTGTATAGCCTTGGTTATCCTGGAACTCACTTGATCTGTACAACAGTATGGTCTTGAACTCATAGAGATCCTCTGCCTCCTCCTCCTGAGGGCTGGGAATAAAGATGTGTGCTACCACCATAAGGCAAAGGATATATTTTAATGTGGTATAATGAAAACTATTTTCAAAGATGTCAGATGATACCCATGTATAGACTGCTAAATCTCCAGGGGGAAAAAACTGAGGGGAAATTCGACAGAAGCTATCTTCTGAGGTGATGTGACAAATACTAGTTTCAATGGCAAAGAAATAAGGAGGAGCAGAAAGAAGTGAGAGAGAGAGAAAGAAAGGGAGAAGTACTGAGACTACTCTGTGTGTCCAGCTATGAAGGAAATACAGTGACCAAATGGATGATAGTCAGATACTTAAACCAGAAATGACATCGGATGTACCCATGAGCATATTTACAGTCTAACCATACAAGAATAATGGGACAGATATGCTGGGAATATTCTTCCTTCTTGATTTCTGACTTATGGAGCACTGTTAAAAAGCTATTTTAGAGACACTACCTCCTTGGCAGTGGACCGAGAGGTCTAGAGGCTGAGGAGGGACTTGTGTGGCTCATTCTGGGGACCTAGGGCAAATGCCAAGAGACTATACTCTGAAATCTAGTCTGGAGATTTTCTAAGATTGAGGAGATTTTTTTTTTTAACTTTAAGCCTAACTGTTATGATGTTCCACAAAGTGGAAATACAGTCTGAGGTTTAGACTGGAGTGGACTTGCATAGATAGGCTTGCCCTTTAGCTGTGTACTGACGGACCACAACATGTGAAGGATGGCATAGGAACATGCCCTAAACCGGTTTCTATATTAGTGCAGGATTGAGATTGTTTGCACCTGCACCTAGCTGGTATTTTCCTGCACAAAGACCGGCGATAGAGATTGGCTCTGTTTCCTTGAGCATGTGTGCTGAATGAGTGCTTAACTACAGCACCGAAACTCCAGTCTCCAGTGGGAGAAATGACACTTCACCCATACTACGACATAGTCTACTTGAACACTGCAAATACTTCAACTGAAATAACACAATTTAAAAACAAACAAACAAACAAACAAACAAACAAATAAACAAACAAGTATATCCCAACTAGTGACCTAAGCCCAGATAGGTAAGTCCCAACAAAGAACAATAAACATGAAAAATCATGGCAATGGGCTTTCTTTGAAAATGGTCAATTCCAAAATAAAAGATTCGAAATAAAAGTGAATTATATAAAATCCTTGACAAATTTTCAAATGAAGGACTAGAAGAAAACTTAATGCCATAAAATCTTTGATGTCATAGAAGACATTTTATGTCAGTGAATACATTAAAAACAATTCAAACAAAGCACTTGAATGAATTAAGGAAGTCAATAGAGGGTATGACAGAGGCACTTAAGAGGCTGGAGAAAGTATGCAAGATTAATTTCAGAGATGGTTAGGTGGAGATGAGAGGATTCCAAGGGCTTGCTGGTGCTGGTGAGCCAGCTTAGATATTCAGTAGGCCCCAGGGACAGTGAGAAACCCCATAAAAAAAAAAAAAAAACAGCAAGCTGGAAAATACGGTGGATGGCTACAGAGGAACAACACCCATGGCCTCCACACATGTGCACATATGCCCATTTCACCCATTTGTGTATGTACAAGCACACCATAATGAAATGATAAAAGGAGGAACTAAAAGTAGAGAAATATGCAAAGCAATTAGATTTTCTTAAAAATTAAAGCACAATAAGTCAAATAAGGTCAATGAAAGCTTTACCAATAGAATGGATTAAGTGTAAATGGGAATACCCAGAGCTAGAAGATAGACAAATGAGAACTCTCAGACAATGACAAAAATAAAATGATGAGAAAGTATAAACAGAAAACACAAGATTTATGGGACACCATTAACAACTAAATATATGAGTTTGAGACACAGTAGAAGCTAAAGGCATAGAAAATATATTTTATAAAAACAGCGGATTTTCCAAATTGATGGAAAGAGATGGGTATGTAGATATATGAGGCATTTACAATGCCGAGCAGACAAACAAACAACTTTCCCATGTCATATTATACTTAAAACATTAAATATGCAAAACATAGAAAAGAACCAAGTCACTTATAAAGGTGAATGCACCGGGAGAACAGTTGATTTGTCAACAGAGGTCTAAAAGCCATGAAATCATGTAACAACCTACTTTCAGTTCTGAAAGACAGTAACTGTCAATCCATATCACAATATATAGCACCTTTTGCTCTAAAAGTAGAAGGGAATAATTTCCATGTCAAACACAGTCTGAAGAAATTTCTGATAGTTAAGCCAGTATCACAAATATTTGACCCACAAGAAAACAATAAATCATGCTAGACAGCAGTTAAGCCATCAAGAGGGAAGAACTAAACATTACAAAATCAATGAAATGACAGGCATTAACATACACCTTTATGGTTATTTGAATGAAAATGGCCCCATAGGCTCACAGAGAGTGGCACTAATAGGTATGGCCTTGCTATAGTAGGTGTGGCTTTGTTAGAGGAAATGAATCATTATGGGGCGGGCTTTGAGGTCTCAAATGCTCAAGTCCAGTCTAGTATGCCACTGTCACTATGCTGCCTGTGGATCCAAATGTAGAACCCCCAGCCACCTACTTCTCTAGCACCATGTCTGTCTGCATGTTGCCATTCTTCCTGTCATGATGACAGTGGACTAAAGTACTGAACCATAAGCCAGCACCAACTAAATATTTTCCTATATAAGACACTGAGAGGAAGACAAGATTTAAAACTAAGATCCAGGGGCTGGGGAGATAGCTCAGTGGGTAAGGAGTTTGCTGTGTGAGTGTGAAGGCTGAAGTCTGAATCCTCAAGACCCACATAAGTGCCAGGTACCTGTGGCAGCCTACCTAAAATCTTCGTACTTATGAAGCAGAGACAAGGATCCTGCAGGTGCCTTACTAGATGAGCTGTATCAGCAAGTTCTGGGTTCACTGAGGGACCCTGAATCAATATATGGTTAGGAGTGATCAAAGAAGACACCAACATCTATCTCTAGCTTCCACATGTACCTGTACACAAGTGTATATGCACCTATGTGAGCACCACATACATTCAGAACCCCCCCCCCCCCGCAAAGTGTCATATATTTGCTGCCTTCAATAAACATATGTACTTATCAAAGACACAGAACCTTAGGTTAGTGAAAGGACAGGAAAAGTATCTCAAGCCCATGAAACGAGCAAGCTAGCAGGTGTAGCTAGTGCTGAAAAAACCTAGACTTTTAACTACAATTAGAAGGTCACTTTACAGTGGTGAAAAAGCAATCTACCAAGAGGATATTTCAATGATAAAGACACACACCTTAAACACTGATATATGCAAGTTTTTAAACAAAACTGTGGGATGCAAAGGAAAAACTAAACTTCAACAAAGTAACAACAGGTAACTTTTGTCAGATCCTCCAAATAAAAAAAAGAAGACACAAAAATCATAATCAAAGGACATCGTAGAGCAAACAGACTTAACAGACATCTACAGAATTTTCTCTCAAATGCTGGGAATGCTGCTTGCTTCAGAAGCCTTTGGAACTTTTTCTAAAAGAGATCATGTATTAAGACACAAAGAAAATATTAAGAAATAGAAGAAAATTGGAGTAATATCTTTCATTTTATGTGAGCACAAAAAAGTAAAACTAGAAATCAACATAAAAAAAATTAAAGAACATACAAAAACTCATGGAGAATGAGCACCACATTCAGAAGACTCTGTCACTGAGAAAGGAGAGCAATTAAAAATTACTGTAATTGGATGAAATGAAAGTACACCACAAGAGAACCTGTGAGATATAATTCATGTGGTTCTAAAGAAGGACTTTATAGCTATAAATACCCACAATAAAAATCAGAGAAATACTAAATTAATGATTCAATAAGGCACCACAAAGTCTTAGAAAAACAAGAACAATCCAATCCTCCAAAGTAGATTAAATGGAAAGAAATAACAATCAGGGCAGAAAATAATGAGATGAAAGTTGAAAAAAAAAAAAGAATCAACAACAACAACAACAACAACAAAACCCAACAAACCTAGAATCTATGAGAACATAAATAAACTTGAAAAATACTTAGACAAATCAAGCAAGAGGGAGAAAGAACCAAACTACTGAAAACAGAGATGAAAGTGGATACTACAACAGACACTAGTAAAATTCAGAGAATCTTCAGGCATATTTAAAAGAAAAAAAAAACCAATTCCAACAAATTAGAAATTAAGAAGAAATGGCTAATTTTCTTGACACATGTGATACCCAAATTAAGCAAGAGCATATAAATACTCTCCCAAGCAGAGAGTGGTAAGACTGCCAACTAAACAAAGGCAACGCTCAGATGGATGTCCTGCTGAGTGCTGCCAGACATAAGAACTAACAATGCTCTTCAAATGATTTCATAAAAGGAACAAGGATTACACAGCAAGTTCCAGGCCTACCTACCCAGAAATCGAATCTAAAAGCTCAGCAATTTGTTACATATATAGCTTGCTACAATCCATGACTAGATGTAAACATGATAACACTTGAAGTTTATTTTGGGATTGATTTCTACAAAAATCATCTACTGGTTTTGTAAGATAACGACTTTATGACATAAATATACTAATACCAAAAAGTTCCTCATTAGATTTTCCTGACTTCCAGACAGTTTTTTTTTTAAAAAAAAAAACAGTAACTAAAAATTAAATTCTCAGCACAACTAAATCTATTTCTAAGGTAAATATTAAGGCAATTTCACACTGATTTTTCTTTAACATTAATACTATTCTCCATTTATGATTTTATATGTGAAAATAGAGGGCAAAAGTTGCTTGTTGAAATCTTATTATTCATTTCACTTACTCTGGACACCAGCAAAGCCTTAACCCACTAGGCTGAAAGGAAGACGTCATCATTACTTCAATTATGGTGTCGCTTAAAAACCTTCTCCCCATTCTATGTGATGTTTTAAGATTTAAATGATTTTAGTGTCAGGCTACAGAAAAAAGCACAAGTAATATATAATGAAAAACTACTGTACATTTTTCTATGCATGAAACTGATATAAGGCATTAAAATGAATGCTTTATATCAGGAGGCAGACAGATATGGCAACTGAGCCTCAAAAAAGTGTGTTATTCAGGTGCAGAGAATTACCTAGGAAACCTCAACCTCATTTGCATCTAGTGTGTTGTAGATCCTGCCCATCAAGATCCTCCAAGACAGTGCTTCTCAGAGTTTAATGTCTGTAAAAATACTGGGGTGCACTAAGGAGACTATCAGATCCCTGAGATTCTGTTTTGGTTAGAATGCAGGGCATTCAAGGAATCTATACCTTAAAAGGCACACCAGCTAAAGAAATCTATGAGTATAATGTGACAGGCAAGATAAGGTGGAGGGAAATTCTGGACATGAAAAACTGCACATGAGAACTGACTAATTTCAAAAGACTGATGCTAGCTGTTAATGCCAGTTGAGAAAGCAGGATTCACGAATGACACGGACACATTAGTAATAGAAAAGATATGTGTGGTGGTGCATGCAAATACTTGGTGTGAAATATTTGAGGATAGAAAGCAAATGTTACACCTTGTGGAACCCAAAATGGACTCTCTGCAGGCTGACTTGAAGCACATACTGCTGATTAGCATGCAACTTGATCCACTTGTTGTCATCTCGCTTGTCTGCTGTCAGAGTTGAAATGGAGAGTTCTTTATGTCCTTCAACTGAGTCATCCCATGAGCCTTTAACACTTATGCCAACATTTATCACTGGCAAGCGAGATAAGAAATTCCATGCCTGAATAGAAAAGAAAAATAATAAAGACATAATTAGTGGAAAACCCAGTGAACAACTACGAAATGGTGTACTTTTAGAAAGTCGGTCTTTTAACTTTGAGACTAAATCTGTGTTGGTGCAGCTGTTGAAATAATACAGAGATACTTTATACTTTCCCCAGCTTTATGCTGCTACTGGGATACTGCTGGTGGTGTGATCCATCTACCCATTCATATTTCACTCTCTTTTATTATACTTGTAAACATGGAAAATTCATGCTTTCAACTTTACTTTAAAAAGAAAGACATTGCAATCTAAACTTAGCTCTTTATTGTACATATCACCTGATTTGAGTAACTATTGGCTATACTAAAAAGTAAACATGATTAATCCCAGCACTTGGAAGGAACAGGCAGGCAGATCTCTGTGAGTTCGAGGCCAGCTTGGTCTATAAGAGTCAGGAGAGGCAAGGCCACACAGAGAAACCCAGTCTGGAATACCTGCCTCCCCTCAAAAAAGTTTACTGTTAATGGTTTTGTTTTAGAGATGTGCTTATTCAGATATTATAAGTGACTTTCAATGTGGAAAACATTATGTGGGCCTATAAAGACAACCTGAAAATAAATTGATGTCAGTATCTTTCATTAAACAACTTAATGAAACATAGCACAATACAAATGTTTTTGTTCACGTTCTAATTTTTTTGTGTAAATTTCTACAGTAAAATTCTGTAATAGCTATAATTCATAGGGAGCCCTGTAATTCTGGGTTTCAGTCTAGAAATTTTTTTGCATTGTTACTCTGACAGTACTAATTAAAACATCACCTATAAAGAGGGAAAATATGTGGCCCCTGTACTTGTCTGGGCAGTAGAGCTGGCCCTGATGGTGTAGGTCTAGGAGAGCTGACATGAGGGTCTAAAAGCAGAACTGGCTTCACACCTTGCTTATCACTGCAAGGGGTGAAGTAGCCAGGACAATGCTGGAGAGCTCACCCTGGTGGTGAGGACAGGGGAGAAATGGGAGGGTGACCAACCCTGTAAGTACCCAGGTCCAGAACCAGGGTTATGAGTTGCCCCCCCCCCCCATCCACCGCAATAACAATCTTCTGGAACATATGAACGGGACAGTCCTGCAGATTCAAAGCTACAAGCTCTCCAAGATACAGGAAATAACAGGATATCCAAGAGGAGTCCCTGTGAGGGCCTAGCATCAATAGTGTAGCAGAAACCAGAGGCCTTGAACTAGACCCATGACTCTTTGCAATGAACACTTGCAAGTAAAGATATATAGAAAAAGGGGTTTATTGCATGATCTACTGTGTCACACTACAGTGTCCATGACAAGACTGACGACTTTTCCCCCCTTTTCTCTTAATTTTATTTTATTTTATTTTGGGGGAGAGGTTGCAAGGGTAGAGGTGGATATGTAGGGATGGGGGAAATGAATGGGATTGAGATGCATGATGTGAAAGACACAAAGAAAAAATAAACTTAAAAAGAATGGAAATATTTTGCCACTTTATGCTTCTTAAGACACTTGCAAATAATCATTCAGTCAGTGTTCAACAATGTAGAATAAAAAAAATTGAAAGTTTAGATTACTAGAAACCACAAGAAACTCAAGGTGTTAAGGTAATTGTCATTTTTGTAAGATTTTCAGGTATGTGGCAAACTTACTATCAATCTAGAATACTTCCTAATGTAGTTTTAAAAGCCCATGAGTACTTTCACTTTGGTTTCTTTTGATTCCTTAATGTATACCACAGTTTTCCTTATAGACTTTAATTGCTTGTTCACTGTGGTTTTACTGCTGCTGAGTGTTTGTAATTGAAATGAAGTAGCCAGGATGAGTCAAACCACCCTCAGGAATAAAAAAAAAAAAAAAAAAAAAAAAAAAAGAAAGGAAAGTTAGTTCAATGAGAATTGAATCCTGTAACTTTTTCTTACCAATTTGAAATCATGCCTGGAACTAGATTCTGAAACAGCTATAGAATGGAGTTTAAGCACACACGCTGGCTGAGCCCTTGCCAGAACCAGTAGTTAGTGAGCAGAGAAACTGCCCTACTTAAGACTGGCCAGCATGTTAAAATGGTGACGGAGACATACAATTCAGTAGGGCATTTATTTAATGAGATGACATATGTGAAACAAACATTATTACTCTTTCTTTTTACTTGCACAATTAAATTAGTTACCAATAAAATGTTTCCTGCTTTTAACAATTCTTTGAATTATGCTACAATTCACTTAAAAGTATCTTGGCTTTTACAAGTATGAATCTTTAGGAAGGATTCAGTATTATTTTTCAGCCTATAATGTGTACACATTTACTTACTGCATGTGTGTATATATATACACACATATATGTAAATACATACGCAATAGATATGTGCATGTGGATGTATACATACATACATGCATACATACATACACACACATCATGAGCTATTTTTAAAAATACTGCTAAGACATTTCAATACCAGCCAAACATATTTATCTGAGGATTAATCTTCATCTATTGAATCAGGCAAGATCACTGCCATGCATACAATTATTTAATTAGCAGCCAAATCCTCTGCCAGTCAGCAGCCGTTCCAGGCATATTGATGGGGTAGGAGATGCAAATCTCACAGTTGTACTGCTTTTTCTCATTACTACTGCAATTAGCACTTAAATTGATGCTTTAAACATACTAATTTCTGGAATAATTCAGGATTTGTATGTTACCTGGGATCGCCTCACTGCAGAGCCGACACCAGATTGCTCTGCAAATTGAAGCACTTTTGAGCCAAATAACCATCATCATATCAGACAGAGCCAATTTGCATTTGGTTTTAAAGATAACAGAATGGCAATTTATGCAAATAAATTAAGTAAGTTTACTTCTGAGTTTTCCCTCAACTAATTATAACAATGTTCTAATTTTTCATCACATCTAAAACTTGGCTTGAAATCAGTATATGTTATGCGAGAAATCTGTTGTTGCTAACAGTAGTCTTGTTTGAATACAAAGATGTTTTTATTCATAATTTTGATGGTAATTTAGTTAGAAAGTTAGGCATTTATTATGAATATTTAAATAATGATTTGTGTCAATTTGGGGTTCAACAGAAACTGAACAGTCAATCAAATACTTACGCCTGTTACACTTTTACCAAGTCTTGCTTAAAGTAAGTTAGTTTCACTTGGAAAAGAAAAGAAACATGGTATAGAAAAAGTTTCTTCAATACCTGAAGTTGCAGAATTGTGAAGAAATGCTGAATACTTACTTTAAAATTTCAGGATAAAATGCTAACAACTTAAAATCTAGAAAGTCAAATATATCTGGCATTATTCATTCATGATTTTTCTTTTCCCAAAGACTGTTTGGATAGACAACTTATTCTGCCTTTCACAACAGCAATTTAACTGTATATACAAGTCATATGGTTCACAAAAGGTGAGTATTTGAAAGACTACCTTATAATCTAGGAAGAGAAAAAGGATTAATGTAAGACATAAGACATAAACCAGTAACTGGAGGGATTGTATAAATGCCCAGGCACACCACCTAACCCCAAATGAAATTCAAAGTTTTTGCTCTTGGTAATTAAACCATTACATTTCCATAAGAGAAGAAAACTTTATATGTACAGTAAAAATACTGTAATTTAAAAAATACGAGAGTCCCAAATTTAAACTAAGGTGTTTCAGGTAACATTCACTGGCCTTGTGAAGCATAACAGCACACATAATGCAAGGTGTGTTTTACTATGTATTAGAATCAAGGCAGCAGTGAGGTTGTGACATGAAACATGGATGATAAATGCTTGGAACACATCAGAGGCATGATATGTTTGATTTTGAATTAACTTTCGGTCATTATGTCAAAAACCCTTCACTGTTACCAATTTTTCATGATTCCATTACCACATAGATTGATGCCCCACAGTTGAAGAAACTGTGTTCTAAGTTAAGGAAACTCTTGACCTGGAGGAGAGATGGATATACCTGCTTTGTTTTGGCTGACTGTAACTCGTTCTCCACCATGGAACTGAATATATCGTCTTTCCCTTCACAGGCATGGATCAGCTCAGGAAGGCATTCGATGGATGTTCGCCTAGCTTGTGGGCCCTTTACTGGTGGTTTCCATTTCCTATGAAATAATATACACCAATAAAATAATTTCTTCATAGCCAAATGCTAACAGTGGTTTTAACAGTTTTTTAAATAGATGTACATTTTGTATGCCACTATGCTAACTTTTAAATAACACTCAGTATTCTCTAAGTCATCTCTACTACTATATGAAATATGTAAAGTATAATCTACACATTCAATACTTAGGATTCACAGATAGTGGGTGTCTATAGGAACACAGGCCATTAGATTTTATGTGAAGAAAAAAATACAACTGGAATCATACTCATACTCTTAAGGTTTTACCAGAAAACTAGAGAGGATTTCCTAGGCCCCTGCTAGTTCTTACTTCTCATAATAGACCTCCCGGTCCCTTAATATGCCTTCTTTACTGCTAGAATCCAGCTTTTGTAACATTTACTAATGCAGCTAAAGTATTTTGAGACAGCTACAGACACATATGGGTGTCTGCCTCCTCTTAACACTTCCTACTAGCATGTCTTGCTCTAAGCACAATTGTATTATTTTTCAGGGATATCCCACGGTAGACTCAAACATCTTGAGAGTGCCACGGAGCCCAATATATTTGAATTAAATAAGAGAATCTCCTGGAGGGACTCCATATATGCCTAAGGTATTTTATTTATTTATTTGTTTGTTTTGTTTGTATGAGTCCTAGGGTCTCATGTTGCTTAGGCTAACCTTCAACTTGATATGCGGCTGATGATAGCCATGAACACTTGATCTTCTTGCCTCCAATTCCTATGTTCTGTATACTAACAGGACTGGTTTACACAGTGCTGGGAAATTAAGCAAGGCTTTCCTGCTTGCTAGACAAGTACTCTATCCAAACTGAGCTACATCCCAAACCCATGCCTGAGGGTTTTGTTGTTATTTCTATCTATAGGCTCTAATGATTGTAACATCTTTCCTGGCTGATAAGATTATAAAAGGAACACAATGGCAAGCTTCAAGCAAACTTTGTTTCATGACTATAAAACAAGGTTTTGGTTGAAAAGTGTCTCTCAACTATGAAGCACTGGTGTGAAACAAATATTTCATTTAAATACTACCAACCTCCATGTATTATGCATTTGTCCCTCTGGCTAAAACCTTTCTAACTATTGCACAAGGCCCAAGGCTAAATAATTTGATGCTAACATAGCTCTTCCAGTGTATCAAACAACATTTTAAAGTAATTTACAGAAGTTTAATTTTCATTTGAAAACAATTCAGATTACTTAAATGGCAATTTATTTTGTTTGATGACAAAGTACTATCAATGTCTTCTTAAATGGAGGCTGATATTGCAAGGGAATAAATTCAGTTAAAGTATACATATACCAATGCTGCAAATGGGAAAGGGTTTAGATAAGAAGAGGTTAAACTTTCTGCTCATCTTGGGGCTAGTAACCCCATTCCAAGGAGGCTAATATAACACAATCCACACTTTTCTCCCCCTGGAAAACAGTTATTTTCAACCTGAAAGAATCAATGTCCTAGGCAAAACCTGGGACTGTAGTAGCTCTGTGAGTGCGAAGAGGAGCACTGCCTTTGTGGCTGCGTGGGTCACAGCGACTGGGTTCAAGCATGGCATGTATAAACCACTGACCCCATTAAAAAGTTTTTTTAAAATTAAAATAATTACATTGACAAAACAATTACCTGAAAAGGTGAAGATGGTGCTGTTCTATGTTTGGTATTGTAAGAAGAGAAGAATCCTTTAGCCACCGGCCTTGTATCACCATTTGAACCAGGTGGGTGATATTCAGGACAGTCACCAGCCAGCCCTGGCTTGCAGCCACATCCAACATGGCCTGGATAAGGAAAATCATGTTAGCCTTAACAATGACAACAAAAAGAAGTAAAGTCAAGCATTATATCTTAAAACTACTATGTATCAGAACAGAAACTAAAAACTGAGCTATAGTTAAGTTAGGGAACAAACTGAACTTCCCACAGAAGGATCAAATATAAATATACACTTTTGAGGACAGAAAAAAGTTAGATATTATTGTCTCTAGAAATAAGAAAAGCATCACTTTTTTGAGTAAATAGTTAGATAATTCATAGCATCAAGAGCATTTAAAATGTAAATTTTACTGTCTTTCAAATGTAAAACCAGTAACTGTAGGGAAAAAGGCTTTTTTGTTAAAAAAAATATTTTTCTGAAAGAGCAGACTAAAGATATAGGCCAATTCTTAATGACAATAGAGCACACTGTATTGGCAACTGCCTGTGGTCCATGGTCAGTGATGGAAGCAATCAGTATTAGACTTCACATCCAATCTAATGTTTTATAGACAAACAAAAGGCTGCATTTGCTTAAGGCAAAACTAAACAGTGAAATCTTATATAAACAGAGGAGAAGTTTACATAGGCAAAGTGATTTCAATTAAATGAGATTCTACAGAATGCTGACTGAAAGACATGTAAGTTAATATGATATTGGGCAATTATACAGTTTTGGGACTGTGCTAGCTTTTTCTGAGATGTATCTAGCAATCTATTACAATGATACTTTACAGTAAATATCTCACTGATGTTAAAATGTTGGATTTAAGTTAGTAATATGGCTTACTACCATTCTGTGGTATCAGTGCAACGATATTCTCATAAGCTTCAAATTTCCAACTCTGTGTTCTATGATTTACAAAAAGTAAAATAATCACAAAAATTTGTCAAATAAAATCTATGCTCTTTTATGTAAATATAGGGAAATGGACCAGGGTTCTTGGATATAATGATTAGCGTGAAAGAACACTCAAACTGATCATTAGCACCTGTTGGGCTGCTAGCTATACACCAAAAGTCTGGACACAGATATATTTACATGTGTGGATATATAAGTATGTGCATGTGAATGTTTCATCCACACATAGCTCTGAGAACACTGTGTGTATAATTCTTTTTCGACAAAGCAGAATTTCATTAAGATGAACAAGATGAATGAATGCTATGTAGAAAATAATGTGGTTCAGAAATCACAATGCTCGAGACAAGCTTAGAGAACAGAAAAGAGAAATGAGTAACTGTACTAATGCAATATGATGATGCACTTAGAAGTTGTAATAAGGACTAACAAAAACAATTTTACTTTTGATTTTGTATTGTAGTGTGACTGGAAATAAATTCCAGACCAAAAGCTCACATCTACAGTTGGATGGACTAACCATATGGTTTTAACTTTGAAGTTTTCATTATGAAGTTGAAAGATTTCATAAAATTTATGAGCGTTCTCCACAAGTCTTCATTGTATGATCCAGATGTGAAAATACAAAAAGAAAATCATGCAAAGTAAGTGCTTACGTCAAGTGAAAGTCCTATCATGAACTGAAACTCTAATTTACAGAAAAGAAAGGGATGATAAGGTATTGCAACAGTACAAACGTGCAGAACTAAATACTGCTACACATCTGTCTGCCAACCACTGCCTAGTGTTGCTGTCCTCTCTGCCCCACTGCTTAGCCCCCACCTTTACTGCTTCAGAAGTTTCCATTTATTCCCATTCTAACTCAATTTTCCTTAATCAATACTTACTTCTCTTAAGAGAATGAATTTCTAAAGAGGTAAAACTAAGCAGCCCATTCCTCTGCTTAAGTATTTTCAATGACATTACACTGTGTCGTGAACAAAAACAGACATGTCTTTGCAAAGCAGCCAAAACCCTATGATTACTGTCTCTCTTTTCCCTCTGGTCACCTTGCCCAATTACTCAGCAGAGTAATACAAAATGGCTGGTATTTTCCAGATTTACACTAGCTGTTACTTTTTTAAATGAATATCACTCATTTTACCTTATACACTTCAGAATTTCCCTTTTATTCTTTGAAGCCTTCCTGATTCCTCCAGACAGATATAGGCCAGTTTGTCTCCTTTGCCTCTACTTACCACAATTTTCTGTTAATATATTATCCTGTAAACTACAGCCTTCTTGTTATGATAATTTATAAATATTCTTTGTAATTCTAGCCCTAACACAGCGTATTCAGTAAATATTTTGTGGTGGTCTAAATGAAAATGGCCACCAAAGACTCATAGGAAGTGGCATTATTGGAGGTGTGGCCTTGTTGGAGTAGGTGTGGTCTTGTTTTGAGGGCTTTGAGGTTTCAGAAGCTCAGTTTCTGAAACAGTTTCTTTGAGGTTTCAGGCCCAGTGTCAGTCTCTCTTCCTGCTGCCTGCAGATCCAGATGTAGATTTCTCAGCTGCTCTCCAGTACCATGTCTGTCTTTATGCTGCCATGCTTCTTGCTATGCTGAAAATGGACTAAACCTCTGAACTGTAAGTCAGGCCCAATTAAATGTTTTCCTTTACAAGAGTTACTGTGGTCACAGTGTCTATTTACAGCAATAAAATACTAAGACATATTTCTTCTATTAAAGTATACATAAAAATCCAACTATAATACTATAATATGACTAAATGACCAAATGATTGAGATCTACTAAAAGCAGTAGAAAAGAAAAACACACAAACTTTGATGTCAGACAGATTTGGATCCTAATTTTATCCCATTTGGTAAGTCCATCTAAACTTGAGACAGTCACTTTACACTACTGGATCCTGAAGAGGTTCTTTGGAAGCAAAGAGAAAATATACAACACGAGTCTCCCAGCAGTTGTTTGCTGCACATGAGACGGTAACAAACAGAGACCTAGTTAAACATCATAAAACAATACTTTTCCTAGCAGAGATTTTCTTTTATCTTTTTCATGTCCATTTCTACACAGTGAGGGAGGAGTAGAGGAGAGGAGTATCCACGGTCAGGAGCAGATGTATGGGTTGGGTATCAGGAGAGGTTTGTGGTTACAAGAAATTAAGGGACAAGGCAAAGGACCTGTGCAGGACAAACTAAGAGATGTCAGTCTGGTTCTCAGGTGGAGTGGAAGCTCATGCTACTGTTTGGAGGGTCATAAGGATGGGAGACTGAGGATCCTGGAAACATATGACTGATCCTGGGAAGGACTCTGTGTCTTAGTATTTTACAATAATCTTTCCCAGGTCACTCCAGAGTTTATCATAGATATCTGATAGCCAACCAAAGAAGATTGCTTTGGTACACTGAAGAGACAAAGCTAGAATGATTCTGAGTACAGGAAAACATGGATAGGGACTAGCACTTTATAAGACTTTCTTTTACTAAATTGGAATCAATTTCCATTGATTATCATTTCTAGCTATAGGGGAATAAAGATGTGATTTCTAGCACTGTATACATTTTTTATACAATGAGACAACAAAAACCTATCATAATGGAAACAGTAAGGATGTCAGCTATTTTCTGAAGAGAGGTGGGCTGGAAGGGCGTTGTTGAGTTTAGTTTTGGACACTTAGTGAAGATGGAGCTATGAAGCCAGGTGGGCTATTGCGGTGAAGACAAACTCCACGGGGAGTACAGACTACAGCTGGATTCAGAAATCCAGGGTACAGAGTCAGCAGCCGGAAAGTTACAATGAGCAGCACCGCTTACAAACGAATCAGTAGCAGAACTGGGGCAGGAGGCAAGACCCAGAAAGGTAGGAGAGGGTGGCACAGGAGGCCATCTGAGCAGCCTCCATGACATTGGAAGTAATTTGTGATTTGAACAAGTATTTGCTAAATGCTTGCTAATTGTCAAACCATCTATTAGCATTTTTATGTAACATTAAATGTAACTGCATTTTATAGATGAAGAGCGTGGTTCAGAGAGAGAAAGAAACATATTTAAGATTACAAAGTTTTAGAAAATAAGACTGATTAGGATTCAAATTCAAGTTGTTGGGAGTATAGTAAATAGCATATATAATTAATAGTAACATAATAATAGCATGTATAGTAGTAAGTATCATTAGTATACAGCCAATGAATCAGAATATGTGGAAGGTGTGTAGAATTTGAGTGGGCCTGTGATTTAGAACAACTGATTTTTATGAGGAATGTGCATATTAGATCCAATGGGACTTCAAGGATATTTCTCAACAGAAAACAAAACGTTGTTATGGAATGGTTCCAAGACCATGAAAGATGCAAAAATATGTGGATATTCAAGTCTCTTATTTAAAATGGTAGTATTTATTTGAAAAATATGCATATACTCCTCTATATCTTAAATTGCCTGCAGATTACTTATGATGCCTAATATACTACATTGCTTAAGTATAAAAAAGAGGTTAAAAACAGGACTATGTCCAGCACTGACCAAATTCTTCCACTATTCTGCTTCATGGCTGGTAGAGCATGCAGATATGGAAGTGGTGAGTAAGGAAAGCTGATGGCTACAGACTTAGTTCAGTTCATACTTGGCACTGGTTTACAGCTGGTGTGATGGAGGAGAGTTATCTGTCTATGTTACTTTCATTGGTTAATTAATAAAGAAAACTGCCTTGGCCCTTTAAGAGACAGAAAATTAGGTAGGTGGAGTAGACAGAACAGAAATCTGGGAAAGAGAGGGGAGACGCTTCAGGCAGTCGCCATAGTGAGTCTCCATGCTTCTCCTCTCCGAGATGGACGCAGGTTAAGATCTCTCCTGGTAAGCCACACCTCATGGTGCTACACGGATTACTAAATATGGGTTAAAGGAAGATGTGAGAATTAACCAATAAGAGGCTGAAACTATGGGCCAGGCAGTGTTTAAATGAATACAGTTTCCGTGTAATTATTTCGGGTGTAAAGCTAGGTGGCGGGACGCAGCCCCGCAGCTTCCTTCTACACTGGTGTGGTGTGTTAGACACAGACAAACGGTTGAGAACTGTACCTCTAACTGTAAGGCTCTGTGCAAATTAATTATCGAGGTTCATTTTCCACATCTGAATAACTGATTCTGATCTGTCACTTTTTTAAAGAAAGAGTTCTACCTTCCATATAAGCTTTAATATTTTAGCAATGACATATGAACATAGATACAATATATATTTTTTTTCTTTTTCTTTTTTTGGTTTTTCGAGACAGGGTTTCGAGCCTGTCCTGGAACTAGCTCTGTAGACCAGGCTAGTCTTGAACTCACAGAGATCTGCCTGCCTCTGCCTCCCAAGTGCTGGGATTAAAGGCGTGCGCCACCGTCACCCGGCCCTATATATTTGTTTTTTTTTTTTTTTTTTTTTTTAGAACATTTGCTTTCTATCTTTTTTAAGTGAACTCTAGCATTTTTTATGGTCATTTCTAGTAAATACCAAATAAGCTGTACAAAGAAGAGACCATCCTGGGGTCAGGCTATGAGGGCTCAGAAAATAATGGAGTTCTGTTGAATGCTGACGGTATCATGGAATCAATGAAAGGAAAGCAATGGAAATTTCTGCAGATGAAGGTAATGGTCTCTTCATTAAGGGAGCACAAAAATACTTAGAAGAAAAACTGGGTAAAATCAACAATGGAAAAAATCCTGGAGCAGCCCTGTAGTCAACGGCAAGACTCTGTAGTGGGTTCAACAATGCTTGGAGCTTATTTCCTGCAATAACGAGTAATTATGGCCTGAAGGCAGAGAATTCCCAGTTCCTGTTCATAGTTACCCATGGCAGTATTAACTTTTAGCACATTGTGACACTAGTGTTGAAGTGGCTATACTTTGGCTACAATCATTAGGGGACAGTAAGTAAATTAAGAAAAAAGGAAGGGGAGAAAAGATGACCTATATAGTACCAGAAATGCTCAGTCAAGTTGACCCATAAAGATATCATGAGAGGGAACTCAAGCAATGGTCATGCAGGTGCTGGGTGAGACAGTTTGATACTGAGCACAGTGCAGGAGTATAGGCTGCAGGTGATCATGATGTTTAAAAGTCATCTATTGAAGTCACTATGGTGGACTGATGATGGCGAACTGACACTATAAATGCTGTTTGAAGATGGGAAACAGTTAAAGAAGAAATCTAATGGATTTCTAAGGGAAGCTGGCTCCCTAGAAGGAAATGGTTGGAGAGAAAATAGGAGGCTAGTTTTTTATCTCTGTAGGACAAGTAGAACTGCTCAACATGAGTTTCAGAGGAGAGGAGAGGAAAACGAATTAGCCTGTATCTGCCTATGTCTGAGTGAAGGAGCAAAACTGGAAGGAAGAAGATGAAGCAGAGGCAAACCCCAGAAAAGACAAAGTACACACCCCAGAGGCATTTCATCCTCAAGGACTTCTGAAGTGATTCATGATGTGCAAAGGTAAAGAAATGCGGAATGAACATTTTGTTTAGTTAAAGGCATGCTTTAGTGTATGGACAGACTACACATCCTCAACATTTACTATATATCCAACACAAAAATCCCTAGGCTTCTCAAGTTTGATTTGAACAACTAAACCTAGTAAGTTTCATTGTGGCATGAAGGACTGATTTATCCAAATCTAATATTTTTCTTCTCATCTTCTATGATGTCAGATTATAAACAGTGAACATTTAAATGTATCAAGTATAGAAATCTGTAATTATTGTAAAAATCTCCAAACGGTAAATTATATAAAGTCATACTGTGTGCAAACATTATGATGAAAATATTTGTATCGAAGCATACAGATTATAAAAGTTTCACAAATAACCTAGTTTAATCTTTACCAATAGCAACTGTGAGACAGATAAGGAAAGAGAAGCTTGCGGAAGGTCAGTGACTGGGAATTAACACACACGAAGAATGATGGAGGTAAGGATTAGTCTCGTTTTTCCAATTTCAGACCTGTGCTCACTGCATGAGATTCCACTGCCTTTGCTGACTTACCCACACCTAGGAAATGAACACTAACTTTAAACAAAATAATGCAATTAAATAATTATTGTCTATGAATAAATTTGCCAATACAAGATTCAAAATGAAGCATGTGTATTAGCTTTATTCCATATAGTTATATTTAAACATTAGCTCACCAGGCATTATTTTTTGAAACAAAATTCATTCTGGAGTAAATAATCAAAAATAAAACTGAACAATGAGCACTAATACAATTAAGTCGATTTCACTGTATGGCAAGAGAACCAATGAAACAGAATAGCAAAGGAAAAGTCTAATAAAAATTTCTCCAAGAACTTAAACTTCATTTTCAGAAATCTGGGCTGTAAAGTATGTGGAGTCTGGAATGTGATGCTCTAGCCATGTGCTTATGATACAAAATTCTTAGGATTTCCTCTTTTCCTTGATTCTTTCTTCCTATGAGAAAGCCTTCCTCTACCCTATAATCTCTCTTACTTATCTATTGATTATAAAGAGATCACAAGCATATTTGCACACCATCAGGACAATAGCGGAAATAACAGAGAACACTGCCATTTCTGCTCGAATTAAATAACATAAAAATAATATATTCTTACTCGATTTTAAAGATTTTTATTTCATCCAAAATGAGAAGAAGTTGCATTAATGTAGAGAAACAAAGTTAATAATGGAGTATCACAGGAATGCGTATCACTACAAAAAGATGATAAAACCAAAGTCTGAGAAACTATCATAGCTAAGACAGGTCAAGACAGACAAGAAAGTCAGGCTAATTTATGTAGTATCTTGAATGACAGTATATAAATATTAAAGAGACCTGAATAATGATGGATTTTGATTAATAATGATATAAGCTTATTAATTATAAGTAATATATGTGTGATGCTATTAACAGAAGAGCTGGATACCCATGGACTCAATCCAACCTTTCCCGAAGTTTCCAATTCAAGCACTAACCAAACCTGATTCTGCTGAGCTTCCAAGATCAGACAAGACTGAGAACATTCATAGCAGCAAGGATTTAGACAACCTTTCTTGAAAATGTAAACTATTCTCAAATAAAAAGCATATGAAAATAATAATAAAAAACCCTCAAACACAAATGTAACTAGAAACTCATTGTAGAAGCTTGTATGTTATAGACTGTAAGCAAACCCGTTGCTTAGCTCAGAGCTCCTGGATGTTTTGCAAGGATAGGAAGGCCCCTGAGAGTAGCTTTCTGGAGAAAAAGGCACAGTCATTTAAAGGTTCAAATCCTGTGAAATAAGGACACAATATTTCGTCAATAATTAAAATGCTGAAAGTCCATTTATAAGATTTTTTTTCAGTAGCAACAGTTGTTCATTGTAACTTTCTCCTAAACTTTGACCCCCAGAAGGTTAGCATTCAGGAAGCTCAGCTGCTGTCTAACAAACTTAATTAATCAAAAAGTCATTTCCGAGCTGTAACTATGAGTAAAAGCGCTTCAAGTGTCCTAGCAAGCCTACAAGTTAATCAAAATGCTAATGCAGTACAAATTAAAGTTGTGATTAACATTTCACAGTAGCTGCTTAAGTGAATTGATCACACAAATGGGTTAAGCATTACTCATTTCCTAAAGCCCCAACCGGGAAAAGGGTTGTTATGTGGGTGTGAGGAGAGGAACTGAGGATAGAAGGATCCTTTAGCAATGCACCACACTGTCAATAAATCATCCCTGAGCTTCCATATGAAAGCTTACAGGCAGTTATGCCAGAGGAAACAGCCTTCCAAATTATATTACATTCCCTGAAGGGAGAGGGCTTGCAAATTCACAGGAGTAAATAAAGGTGTCTAACACCACAAAACATACATATTTGTGTTAGTTTTGGAAGTGCTAAGCCCATGGGGCTCTGCTCCATCCCTAGCAAGGATGATGCTTTGCTTTAGGTGATTTTGGTAATTGTATTGAAGAGTTAAGATGAAACTCTGACTATCTGGACTGAATGCCCACTGTAGTGTAAATATTTTCATGTGGAAGAATAAATCATTACGGATTAAGTTCATGTAGTATAATTTGCTTTAAATTCTTAGCCAGTAGCAAGATTTCAGGAGGCTTCTATAGAAAAAAGGGGCCCTTGGATGCCTGGCCAAGAAAACAGCCTCAATTAGACCCCACCCAGGTCTCTTATGAGATTGATAAGGTCACATAAAAATGTTTATAGTAAATGGACTATACGTGTTGGTAGACAATTCAAAATTTTGTGGCAGAAAATCTTTTAGGTCATGGGAAAACTTAAACACACACAAACACACCACACACACACACACACACACACACACACACACACACACGCACACCTATCCTTTCTACCATCTTCTATAAAGAAACTAGAAAGAAAAAACCAAAATATTTGTTTTATTTGTTCATGATAAACAGGCATCTCCTGCATGCCATTTTTCCAGTCAGTGATGCTACAGCTATTCCCAATATAAAGTATATTCCCAATATACTTTAGCTCTGAAACCCTCCCATAGTGTTAGCACTCCTTGACACAGACCGGAATAACAGCCATATTGTTTACAACTAATCTTCTCATCTTATTTTTATCAAAAATGACCTGGAGAGATCTGAAACCTACTGTGCTACCTACTTTAAGAAAATCTCATTTTGTCTAATTAGAAGCATTTACCATTTGAAAGGATTTAACTAAGAATACAGTAGATTTACCTAACATTTGCAATATCAAAACATTCTTACAAGTATTGGATTAAGGATTACACCAAGTACTTCGTATTTAAGCTTGGTAATACCTGGACTACTTTCACTGCTAATTGTACTTGGCTCTAAATGACTAAACCCCACTCATTCAGATGATTGTGACATTTTTCAATGCACTCCCAATCACTAAGCCCATGCTAGTGAGCACCAGGTACACACACTCACTTTCTTCTATGGTATTTGATTCTTTGGAAATCAAGTATTTTTACAGGTAACCCCCACAACAGGAATGAGTCATTTACTAATAAAATCTAGACCCAGCACATTTACAGTTATACTATACTATACTTTCATTCAAAACACTTTTTTCCCCTATTTTTCCCTTTTGTGGCAGTAAATGTAACTCAGATATTTTATTCTCCCCTCTTCTCATACTCTAACATATGGACACATACTTTCAGAAGCACATGTATTGTTTATCCATTAGCATATTTAGCAACAGTGAAGCTGTGAATGTAGCACAGTGAGTAGTGAACTGGCTACAATATACCACAGGTTCTAAGTTTGATCCACTGCAACCTCTAACAATGGGTAAGTACAGGCACATAAGCCTCTAATGCAATCTTCGCCACTCCTAAGGTGGGAGCTAGAGAAGCAGGACTTCAGGCTAATAAGTGAACTAAGTCAGTTAGAGACCCACCTCATTAGGCTAGATCAGACCCTACAGCAGAACAAGAAAAGAAAAAAAATATAAAAAAATAGATTGAAGATGAAATGTTGTCTTTTCAGAATTAATGTGAGCTATAGAAAATAGAGTCACGTGATATGTGGTATACATTTATCTTACCAGAAACTGTTATGAAAAGTCATTATCATTTTTATCTTTATGCTAAACAACAACTATATCAATGAACTTTTAAAGATTTGCTTTTGTAAATTCAAGAACTTATGTAAGTAGAGAAAGGTATGTCATCCCAATATAATTACATGTTCCATTCCTCTATTTATGCAGTTTGTTAAAAATATTATGATTTTTTTTTTAAATCTGAAAACAGATCCACCGTAAGATACAACTATACCAGTCTTGGACACATAGCCAAAGGACTCTACATTCTACTACAGATATATTTGTTCATCCATGTTCAATGCTGCTCTATCCATAATAGCTTGAAACTGGAAACAGCCTAGATGTCTATAAACTAATGAATGGAGAATGAAAATGGTATATTTATACAATGGAATATTATTCAGCTATTAAGAGTAAAATTATGAAATACACAGGTAAATGGATGAAGGTTGAAACAATCATGTCAGTGGAGACAACGGTTGGGTTTTCTGGCTGCCCCACCTGGAATCACATAGAAACTATATTAACTACTATACTGTTTGGCTTATTAATTAACTGGCTAATAAACTCAGGCTTCTTATGAACTAACTCTTACATCTTAAATTAACCCATCTCTATTAATCTGTGTATCACCATGAAGGTGTGGTAAGGTTCTAGTCTCTTTTTCTTTCGGCAGCTACATGGTGGCTCCCTGACTCTGCCTTCTTTATTCCTGCATTCAGTTTAGTTTTCCCCAGCTAGCTCTATTTTGCCCTGTCATAGGCCAAAGAAGTTTCTTTATTAACCAATAGTAATAAAACATATTCACAGCATACAGAATCCCACATCACAATTATCCTAAGCAAAGTAACCCAGACCACAAAGAACTAACATGTAGCTAGTATGGGGCCAGGAAGAAAAAATAACCTGAGGTGCAATAAAGGGCAGAGTAGAGGGAATACTGGAAAGGAGAACTAAACTAAAGGCCTTGGAAAAGTCACATGTAAGCCTACTACTGTAGAAGATTCCTAAAATATATACATATGCAAATGGAATTTAAATGGATTTACCATATAAAGGGGCAAAGGTGCACAAACCGGACACCACATACTTTGAAATAAAATACCAATTATTAGGAATGGATTGCTTCTTTTAGAATCATTGTCCAAAGCACAGACCCCCAATGAAACTACTTCAAGTGGCCAAAGTTACTATAATCAGTAACGGCTGCATTGCTGTCATGAACCTTATGAATGTGATACATTAACGGGGCAAATCATCTCTGTTGTGGCATTCTTGCTAAAATACCGAACATGAATGCAATCACAAGGAATTACTCATCTGGCAAGTTTACATTGTGGGGCACTACAAAATCACTGCTAAGATAGCCAAGGACACTAAACAGATGTTAAGAAATAAAATTTTGGATCCTGGACTGAAAGTGGATCCATTTGCTGAATATGGAAAAGGAAAGTTTTACTGAGTTGGTTATGCAAGATAAATTTTGTACATGATATTTAGATGATGACTATAATGGTACTCAATTTATTTGCAAGAATAAAATGTACTTCTGCACCTTTCATGCAAGCCTTCCTGACCCCAGTGTTCATTAACTGTCTTTGTGGAAAGGATGAAAAAAACCCATAGCAAACACAAATGAGTATCCAGGGCCACAGCTGAAAACCCAGAACTTTAACCCTGTAAAGTGTGACTAATGAGGAATGGTAAATCATCTTCCTAGAGAGGCAGATCATGTGTTAGCTATAAAAATGTATACAAAGCACTGATGTGTTAAGGGCTTATTTCCTTCTGAATTTCTGATACCCTGTGCTTACCTTATTTTATACGGTAACACTTTTGAATAATAAAAATGTGTGTTACATGCTTTTAATTCCTGGAGACAGGCAGAGGCAGAGAGGTGGAGAGGCAGAGGCGAATGGATCTTTGTGAGTTTAAGGCCAGCCTAATCTACCTATTCTGCTCCAAGATGCCCAGGGCTTCATGGAAAGACCCTGTCTCAAGACAATAACAACAACAAAAATCAAAAACAAAGAATAATAAAAATGTCAGAGTTTCTTTATAAAACATGCAAGCAGTTTAGAAGAGCAGAAAGCAGAAAATAAAAACCATACTAAACCTGTCACCCAGATACAGGTGCTGTAAAAATCTCTCAGAGAAATCATCTTAGAATTTTTCTTAGATGTAGGTAATCTTCATATATATATATATATAATATATATAAATACATATATATATTATATATAAATATATATATATATATAAAATTTATCAATAGAACTGTTACAAATTATAATTAATTTAAGAGGTCCTGAATTATTTTTGAACCTTTACCATTTTAAAGAATGTCCTTGTACTGACATCTTCAGATAGACTTAATATACCTGTAAAAAGACTTTTAAAAATTACATATTTTGTGACAGGAATGTTAAAAAATGTAAAATGTAGAAAGTCAAGATCTCTCATAATTCAATCTTGTCAGTGTACATCCTTCATCAAAATCTAATTCCCTGTGGTTTCCCCCAGTCAAGGGCAGCTTCTTTCTTGCAGCTGTGCTGGAAAACCCTGAATCATCTTCAGTTATACCTGCCTGCTAAAAATTCTTGTCCATTCACCCTGCTCTTTAAAAAAGTTATTCAAGGACCATTTAGGATCAAACCAGTTCTCATCTACCAAACCTATACTATTCCTCATCTCACTCTAGAGCATTCAAGGTATGGAAACCTCATTGATAGGGTTTTAAACTCTACTTTGTGTTCATGATGATATAAAAAACTGGTAGAGTACTCTTCATTTAAATTACATCTCAGCAAGGGTAGATTTCCATTATACATTTCAATAAAACAATACTGCAACAAATACTTTGCATTGATTACAAAAGGAGATAAATGGGTCTAGGTGACATTTATTACTTTGGATATCAAAACATTTACAAGATATAAAACAGGGGAACAGTTTTCACTATTTTTTTGTGGGTTTAGAAAGTAACTTTTTTATGAAAATTCTGTTAACATGAGAGTACTACTGTTATCTTCAAGTGAGTTATTGAATATTTGAGAATACTGATAGGTATTACTAATATCACTAATGAACCAATGCTCCAATGCTTTCCCTCTTTAGAGCGAAGTCTAAAATCCATATTTAGCTTTGGCTCCTCTCTGCATAGGATACTACTTTCTCCATAATCTCAACTTCTACCTCTTTCTGTGCTATTTCTATCCATCTCTTTTCAATGTTTTTCAATAGCCATTTTGATTTTCTAAGTAAACCAGGTGGTTTCCTACAGGAAAGTTTCAGTAACTGCTTCTCTGTGGAGAATATACCCCACCCAGGGCTCTATGACTTCACCTTCCCCACTCAATTTTAGAGACAGAGTTTCAGTAGGTAGCCAGGATATAGTTCACTTTCTATATAGCTCAGGTTGGCTGCAAACTCAGAGTCCCCTGTCTCTGCTACTGAAGTGCTGGGATTATAAATGAGTGCCATGACACTTGCCTTGACTTACATTCTTTACTAATAGCCTTTGACATCTTCAGTCATTAAAATATGGATATATTCTCTATGCATATAATGTTCCGGGCATACACTTCTCCTTCAATACATTCTGGTTAAATGTGACTGAACTGGTTTTAGTTTTTAGTTTTTTTTGAGACATGATTTCTCTGTATAACAGCCCTGACTGTCCTGGAACTTGCTTTGTAGTGTAGACAGGCTGGCCTCAAAGAGTGCTGGGATTAAAGGCATGTGCTACCATGATTGGCTGTAACTGGTTTTATAACTATATTTGTTTTTCCTTAGAAAGGTATTGATTTGGCTCACCAGGTATTTCTCAACAAGGCTAAAATAAAATAGTCATATGTAATAAGATATCAGAAAGGCTGTCATACCTGACATACTCTGAGAGCTTGGTCTAAGACCGTTTTGGTATCAGTGTCATAATCTGGGCAGGGCAGCATGGCTCGGCTGAGATGTGCCTGAAGCAAGAGATGCGCCTTGGTGTGAGGACTGTCAAATGAGTGAGGATTTAATTCAATGGGAAGACATTTCGCCAATTCGCTGTTTGTGTGGTCCTCATTGTGTCTTACTGGCAAGTCTGTGTACTCTTCTGCATCCTGTAAAACAAAATAAATTACAACTTAATGATTAAAATCACAATAATTAATGTACTTCTCAGTGATATTGTGATCTGACAACTGAACCCAGGGCATCGCACATGCTAGGCAAGCACTGTACCTTTTGATTAATACACTAGTTTTGATTATTACATTTTACTTGATGATGTTTAAAACATGATTTATAAAAACCACAAATAACCATATCCCTTCAAGCCTTATTTAACTTAATACAATCATTAATATATAACCAAAAGTAATAATGTATATTTGAAATTCATGAAGACTTGCTTGTTTTAAAAAAAAAAAATCAGAGGATCTACTAGGTGCTACATTATTATGAGAGTGGGGCCACATCAGTGAATGAGAACCTGTGTTCCGTAAAGTGTAATGAATGCTATGCTATGCTAAGAACAGAGCACTACAGAGTATTCCAGTTTGGACAACCTACTTCTTTATGTATTTTTTATGAAAAGTGAGGCTTTTGATCTTTCAAGAGTGGGACACACAAAGCAGTGCTGGAAGAAAAAATCAGGAATGGAACTAGTGAGGCGAGCAAAGGGCATAGAACAGGATCATCAACTAAAAACTCATCATCAAAATATTGTGTACTAAATGCTAATTTATTAATCATTTTTTTCAGAAACTTCTATAGGTACTTATGACTGACATGATAGAGACAAAAGCCTAAAAGTAAGTAGCATGTTCCATTAAAAGCAGATTTATCTACTTACTTAAAATATTTTTGTGAATAGAAAAATCTTCTTTTTTTTTTTTCGTGGGGGAAGCGTTTATTTAGTTTACAGATTAGAGTCCATCACCAAGGAAACCAGGACAGGAGCTCAAGGCTGGAAACCGAAGGCAGGAACTGAAGTGGAGACCCCAGAGGAAAGCTGATGACTGGTCTGCTTTCCTGGCTTGCCCCTTTCTTATCCAGCCCAGGTCTACCTGCCTAGGGATGGCACTGCCCACAGTGGGTTGAAGCCTCCTACATCAAGTAGCAGCTGAGAAACTGCCTCACAGACATGTCCATAGGCCAACCCAACATCTTCTTCATTTAATGTTCCCCCTTCCCAGGTGACTGACTGTAGGCTTGTGTCAAGTTGGCAGCTGAAGCTGACCATGACATTCCGTACTTCTCAACTATGACGTGTAAATCACTCTAAACCATAACCTCCTCTTTGTTGTTTTTCCCAAGATCTAACATTAATAAAACATATTAATGTATTATAAATATAGTACAATTTCTAAAGTCCAATAATCTTTAGAAATTCCAACACTTTAAGACTTCACTGTCTCGTTAAAAATCCAGAGTCCTTTAATTGTGGGCTCCTGTGAAAAATGTTACTTCTCTTATTCCAAGATGGAAAAACCTGAGATTCAGCCTACTGCTGCCGATATGAAAGTTCAATTCCATCTGTGGCATCAGGGATGGGTTAATGTTACAAATGGTTTCACAACATTTGGTTAACATGGAAAGAACAAAGCATATGAAGCAGTGACTCTCAAGGTACTGGCCATGGAACACTTGATATTTAGGAATCAAGCTAGGTGAGCCTTACTGTTGTCTAGCATACAGTGTAGAGACTTTCCAAGATGTATTCTAGACAAGTGCAATCTAAGCAGACAAGGAGATGGAGTTGTAAATCCACAGAGATGAAGGTAGCTAAAGTTTATGCATTACTACTAGAGAAAATAGATACCAAGGGTGAGGAAATGGAGAAGGTGTGAATATGAGCTCTAGAAATCGAAAGGAACTCCTCTTTGAGTCTCCATCAAAATATTGTCTAGACGACCTTCTCACAGGTTGGAGAACAGTTGAGCAGTACCAGTGAAAATAATTTTATGGTTTGGGTTCACTACAACCTGAGGAACTGTATTAAAGGGTCACAGCATTAGGAATGCTGATAACACACCTGTCACATGACTTAGTCATCTCATTTTTACAACGTACCCAATACACAGCTACACAAAGTTTGTATGCAAAAATTGACAACATCATTAACATTGACAGGTGAAGAGATAAACATCTGTGTTCTACATGGAAGCAAATCTGCTACTCAATGAAAAGAATTAACTATCAATACTTTCCACAACACAAGTTAAATCACAACAGAATTACGCTACATGAAAAAACAGAACCTTTTCCAAAGAGAGTATACCCTAGGGTTTCAGTTACATAGCACTTAGTAAATACAAACTAATCTATAGTAACAGAAAGCATACTGATGACTGCTAGCACTTAAGAGTTGGAGAGGCTAATGTTCACATACATGCAAATAAGATAACATTTGTTTTGAAATTGTGGACTTCTGCTTATAAAACATGACAGAATGATGAAACAGTATCCACAGGTTTTATTTCTTGGAATTCAATATTGTAATAAAATCCAAGTATTCTATTAAGTATGTGTCAATACATACTATGTACTCAACTTTCCAGATATAGTATTTATATATAATATTTTACATTTAAAAATTTTCATTTTCTATTAAAATAAAAAATATATTTATGTGTGTGTGTCTTTGTGAGTACTAAAATATGAGAGGAATGATTGTAGTGTTAGATCCTAATGAAAAACATTAGAGTATTGATAGGAATAGTCCTACTTAAAAACCTTGAGTAAAATGAATTAATCTAAAGAAGCAACTGTTGAACACCTACTTCATGTCACTGCCAGCTTCTGGGATAAAGAAGCCTCCCAGTAGTGCCTAAAGACTATTAAATCAACTGCAGGCATACATGGAAGACTGAATGAAAGACAAATGTGAAAAGGAGATAACTGGAAAATCCGAGTCCAGCAAGGATATGTGACCCAGTTAGAAGAGCAAAGTTGTGTCCTCAAGAAAAACGTAGTTAGGCTATAAAGAGATATGAAGGGAGAAGTGAAGAGGGTCCAGAGAACACTGTCCTCTAATGGGAAGGAAAATGGTGAGGCTAAGAGAGTGAAAAATACATGTGAAGTTAGTTTTAATTAATATAATTTGCTGAGTAACTTGAATATTATGTTATATTCCTTTAAACTATAATAATTTGAACAAATGTCAAATTTCTTTTCAAATTTTGTCTTGTAAGTTGTTGCACAACACTGGCCTTTTGGTTTCCTTATGTAAGAAGTATATATCAACAGGTAATATGTTGCCTCTAATTTAATCTTGGTTTTTTTTTTTTTTTTTTAGATTTATTTATTTATTATGTATATAACATTCTGTCTTGATGTATGCCCCCACGCCAGAGGAGGGCGTCAGATCTCAGTACAGATGGTTGTGAGCCACCATGTGGTTGCTGGGAATTGAACTCAGGACCTCTGGAAGAGCAGCCAGTGCTCTTAACCTCTGAGCCATCTCTCCAGCCCCAATCTTGGTTTTCTTTATGAAAGCCAATTCTGTTCTCTTCTTTTTGAAAGTCACCTGTCAATAAGGAAAGACCAACTACATATTTGTCTTAGTTAGGTTTTCTATTGCTGTGATGAAACACCATGTGCGGTTTATTTAGCCTACACCTCCATTTCACTGCTTATCATCAAAGAAGTCAGGACAGAAACCTGGAGCCAGGAGCTGATGCAAAGGCCATAAAGAAATTCTGCTTACTGGCTTGCTCAATATGATTTCCTCAGCCTGCTTTCATATAGAACCCAGGACTATCAGCTCAGGGATGGCATTACCCACAACAAGCTGTCCCTCCTACATCAATAACTAATTAAGGAAATGCATACATCCTGATCTTATAGAGGTATTTTCTCAGTTGAGGTTCTCTCCTCTCAAATGACTGTAGCTTGTGTCAAGCTACACCAAACTTTCCAGCACAATACTGTTTTGTAACAGTTAAATTTTAGAACAGAAGCACTGTCACCCACAGGCTGACCTATCATCTTGTTCCATCCAGATCTTTATCAGCAAGCCCTCTTCATATTCCCTGTCTTGACAACTGGTATAAGGGAAAACAAACAAACAAACAAGTCAAGGGCAGATAAGGACGAATTTGGCTCAGAAATCCAGGTGCTTTTTTCCATTCTAGGATATTAAAATCATATTAGGAAAACAACTTATACAGATGAATAGTTACTGGAACTGTAGTATCAAGTGCTGCTATTGAGAGAAGAGTGCTGAAGAAGATGGGATGTGTTAGAAAGTTTCCCACTCTGCTCTTGACTTGCGACAATTTGCAGGAGAGAATGAGAAACTATCTGCATTCAATGAGAATAGAAGGCAAAGAGCAAATAACAATAAAATAAAATTTAAAAAAGGTAGTTAAAGATGGTATGAGTTTGTGCCTCCAGGAGAAGGGAGATGATAATGTGTTTAATAGTAGAGAAGGTAGGAAACAAGGAGCAACACCGTCTGTCAAACACACAAACTCTGCTGACAGAGATGGCACCAATCCAGGCAGTTAGGTATAAGGTTGGAAAAAAAATTAGATTAAGGCCTGTACAACATGATAAATGTGTACTGACATTTCAGATTTTTCAAAACCATTGTTACTTCTTATCTTTTACTGAAAATAAAAATGTGGTTACTCTTTTATCATTGAAAAACAAATTGGATCTCTAGGTTTTGAGTATGAGGAAGATGAGACATAGAAATTATTTAGAAAGATCAATTAAAAAATGAAAATTATAATCAAACTGAAATGCTAATTAACAGTATTTTTAATTAATATTGCTAATTGTCCAAATAACCATTTAGATTTATGACACAGATTCACATATACAATAATGCAAACACAATTTACTTATAAACATATATAGCTTCTTCTTCTGTGATGGGGGAACTCTTCTATAATAGGCCTTGATTTACCAGTTCTAAATATGCAGACATCTTTCTGGAGTGCCTGTCATCCTGATATTCAAAGGAAGATTTTGTTGTTGCTGCTTAGCGAAATGATCACACTTACAGGACAATCTGGACCAGGTTTCACCATAGAGCCCAGGCTGCCTGTGAGAGCTTGTGGTGATCCTGCCTTGGCCTCTCCTGGGTTATAATTAGAGTTGACAGCTTCAAGGTCAAGCTAGACTAACATTTTTGCTTTTCTTTTTAAAACAATCTTATTTTACATTCCCAGTTCCCTCTCCCTCCTATTCTGTTCTCTCCACCTTCTCCCAACCCCAACCCCCATCCACTCCTCAGAGAGGGTCAAGTCTGCCACAACACTTGAGGCAGAACCAAGCCCCTGCTCCATCTAGGCTGAGCAAGGTGTCCCTCCATAGGGAATTCATTCAGTAGGGATGAATACTGGCTTCACTGCTAGCGGCCTCACAAACAGCCAAGACTCACATTTTGTAATATTAGGATATACGAGTGAGCTAACTGCCTCATTTGGTATTAAAGAAATAAAGATGTGCTCAAATACCAGCCAAGAAACTCCTGCTGTTGAAATGAGAAGATGTGTATCTGAGCAGCCATGAGTACACACATGCCTTACTGTGCTTCAGGCTTGAGAAGTTATTCTGGTAACTTTGGCTTTTTTGGTTTTACTTCCCAATCTCAGAATTCCAATTCCATGTAAGATGTGACACCAGTGTTCTCTAAACTGTGCCAATTCTTCCTGAATGGCCCGATTTACTCTTTAATCCCTTCTTCTCCAGGCTTGTGAATGTGCTCATTGCCAGGAGTATCAGTATCAGAAGAGTCTGAGAACAGCTGAGTACATTTCAGGTTGAGAAAATCTTCTGCAGTGCAGCCACCCAAGTTGTACACAGGGTGGAACGACTGTCAGTGCAGGCTAGCCAAAGACAGCCGTTATGTAAACAGAGCACCATGGTAAGACCTCTTATCAGTACAGAAAGCAATCTTTCTCAACTAAAAAGATCTAATTTCTTTTCGAAATTTATATATATGCTAATTAATAAAATTATAAGTAAATAAATACAATAGTAAGGTGTTAGTGTTTTGAATAATTTTACCAAGTGTATATTTAAAATGTGTTATTGCTACACAGTGGTAAACAAAATCAAATGGAATGATGTAGGCTGTAGGAGTTTCGGACCACAGATAAACATAAAAAGGGGGGAATGATTCATGAGAAAATACTCTTTAAAAGACAACATTACCACTGTGCTTCAAACATAAGTTACGGCTACATGTACGCTTGCTAACAGCACAGGGCCAAAGTACCTTGTCCACCTGGTTTATTAGGTACAACGTGTCTCTCGATTTTCAGTTTGACACAGACTTCACTTTTCACCAAAAGAGTTATTTAGCTTATAAATAATTATAAAACATAAAATTAACAGAAATTTCTGTAATTATCTACAGTAAAAAAGGCTTCATCATTTAAGCTGTTATTTCCTTTGTTGATTTTTCAAGGTTGGGGCAGCACCTGGGCATGAAACTAGAATATCTCACCTGAAAGGCAAGCACTCTACCAAGAGCCCAAACTCCAAAGATCTTTTCTTTTCTGCTCAATGTTTAAATTAAGTGGAATTCAAAGAATGTGGTAAGTAATTCATTGTCTTAGAGCTACACAACTCAGCTGGGTGGATGGTATGGTATGGGGCAGTTGAGGGATGAGTGACCAGGAAATTGATATAGAAGGTAGATCTTCAGCTCTGCTGTTTGAAAACTATGATTCTTTCAGAGACCTACTGTACCCTTGAATCCCAAATTCTTATCTTAACTTGGGGCTTGATATGAGGATTCAATGTGACAGTAAAAACTTCCTGCAAGTGTGAGTTATTATAATAATGACTTTGATCTCCATATCTGATATCACACATGATGTGAAGTGACTTAGGAGTCAGTTACTTGAGTTTTGTTCTATAATTTTCAGGTATGTATATTTGTTTATAACTATGTAGATATATTTTACCATCTCAGATCAGCTTCCTTTTCCTGCTGAATTATCTTGTTGGTCACTCAAATAATTACAGAATTGTAATGTCATTCAGTCACAGAAAACATTGGTTCTTTCAAAGAAAATAATTTCCTGTTACAAGGGATAGTTAAAGGATATTCGGAAGTTGTATCCTCTTAAAGTATAATTTGATATTGTGGGCAAGCAGATCTCTTTTAAATAGATAATAGTTCAATGTTGATAAAGGTACTTGTGTGGGTGACAAGGTAACACACTGTTCTGGGCACCTCAGTGGAACTAACTGAAGACACCGTGTAGACAGGAAAAATGAAAGAATCATTATCTTCACATATTCAGAATAGTCACGTAATTTGGAAACCTTACATGGTTTCCTAATCAATACTCAAATGGCATGATGCACACAAATGAAAAGTTATTACTGATTTTTAGACCGCTGAGTAAAAGTATTACTGGCTTCTTGCTGCTGTTGCTGGTAGACTGATAATGGACCTCAGAAGTCGAGTTAAAACGAAGGCTGAAGACAACTGCTATTTAATCCACTACTGCTCTGTCAGACCCTGCTGTGAAAAGTCATGCATACTTGCTTGTTGGATTCCCTTTCACAATTTTCTGAGCTCTTTAGAATGTGACATGCTTGCTTCACACTTTACTCACCTCCGATGTCCCCACAAGTGTTTTATTATGATGGATGTTTTAGAAAACTCACAAAAGGAATTTTTAAAAAACACAATTTAGATTGGTTAGAAAAGCAACAATCCCAGGATCAGCAGAACTAGGAAAATAATCAAAATTCCTGGTTAAAAACAAACAGTCCAACAAAAACTCTTTCTAGACACTTCTTCAGCAGGACATATAGAATAATTATCTCCAAATTACTCCTCTAATTTTAAACAAGTTGTATAATTTCCTGTGTGTGATCACTGACTGTAAGGAAGGTTCATTTTCTTATCTACATCATGTAGGTAATTAAAGGAAATTGAATGTGGGTAGTGAAGCTTTTATGTAACAGGGATTGAAGCTGAATGGAGGGCAGCAAGGTCAGTGGAGTCCATTATATTTTTATGTGAGAGGCTGGTTGTTAGCCCTGGCCTTGTTTATTTAGAACAGGCTGGACAGACTACTAACTACAAATCTGTATCTCTGATTTGCTCAGCTGTCTTTGAATAAAGACATCTTCCACTGCAAATGCTAAATGACAGTGATTGACAACCTGTGATGAACTCTGCTTGCAACCCCCTGCTACTGTTTTTAGATTAAAAAAGAAAGAAAAACCAGAATGAAGAAATGTCTTTCATAATTACAAATGGTTCCTGCTGTTCTTTCAATACTTTTCAATTTGCCCTTGTTCATTACAAACCTCAATCTGTTCTATAGCCCCCTCTTACACATAACATAAAAATTTAAAAATGCATGGATGCTGCTACATCTTGTTTCTGAATATCTATACTGATTTTCAGTCTATAGGAGATATACATTCCTACACAATGTTTCTTTCTATGATGCCACACAACTTGCTTTTCTACTACAACAACCTGATAGGTCTGTCCTGAATGAGAGCTTCTAGCTATTAGTAGGCATGGGCTCTGGCACTTTTATTTGATTTGTAAATCTCACATGAACTGTGGCCCTTAAAAATCTAATGCTTAAACACTTGTAACATCACTAAGGTCTTTTCTTTATTAACAAATGTATGTTTGAGTAACACACAGCTTCAGTAGTAATATGTGTGCTTTATTTCGGCAGACAGAGCTGGAATGGGCACCTGCTTGTTCTTCTGTAAACCTTCAGTAGCAGTAAACTAGTTCTTTTACATCACTGCACAGACTACTACTGCCTGTACTCACTACACTGCAGAGAGAAGGGCACTTGCACAGTGGGGATGGCAGTCTAATCAACGAGGACTAAAGCGTTATGCTATAACCTAATCTCTGTCATGGGAAAAGGAAAACTTAAAAAGTTAATGAGTTCTAGACTTTAAGTAGCACTTGATTAATTTGTAACATTCTGAGGTGTTAAAACAAAGCAAAATTAGTTTTCTCACATTCCAGCGCTGTCTTTTGGCCACTGAAGCTTTAGAAAAGCATTTCAGTAAATTTCCCTGATAGGGACCCTAATTGTTTGCCTTCAGAAGTACTAAATTAATTGGGTAGTAGGTATTTTATAATACCATTTGCAAAGTAAGCTCATATTTACCAAGCCAGAAAGGAGATAATGTGCCTTCTGATATCTTTGCCTGTTACTTCAGATTATCTTTTATTCAGTTGCCAATAGATTAAAACTGTAATATAAATATTTTCATATATTATCAAATACATTATACTGATTCAACACAATTTGTACTTTTATTAGGAAAATATAGTCAAACTGAATAAGTAACACACTATACTACTAGATGCATACTGTAGAGCTGTGGAGCTTCTAAAATACAAGACATCAAAGCAGACTTACATAGCATTTATAGTGATCACAAAACTCAGTGCAAAATAGTACACAAGGAATGAACCTCACATTTCAGTTTCAAGGAAAAAGCAAAAGAACCCTATGTTACAAAAGATTACAAAATAATAAAATTAATAAAAAGATTTAACTAAATAACTTAAGTAACTACTTAAATAACTTATTTCACTTTAATAAAGCATCAAAATAACAAAGATGGAAAGTATAAACATTGATGACTATAATCATGATTTCTCATAAGCTCTACTTGTGTCTTTTCAGATTTATCTAAAAACATGTGTCCGATTTGTATCACTGTCTTAAAACTTATAGACTGATGTCTAGGTGCCAGGCAATTTAGGGCATAAAATCATTTGCAAAAATAAATATGAACAAGAAATAAACAGCATACTGTCTCCACTGTAAGAAGGACCACCTGGTTGACAGCTGGATTTTTGAGGGATCTTACAATAGTGGGCAACATCAGTTCTGTTGTACTTAAAATAATTTCAGTGGGAGGTATTCCATCAGAAACTTCTATTCCCCAGGATTTATAGCTAAGTCCTTAAAAAATTGCTCTTTGATGAAACTTGAAAAAAAATTTCTCAGTTTTCAGGGATATAATAAAAATGCCATATTGCTTAATAAAGTTTTGATATTTCCTTTTTAAGAAAGAAAAATCTTGAGGTTTAAAACATAACAAAGGATACTGAGATTAAGAGCAATATAGGGTAATTAAATAAGCTTAAAACACATAAAACAGCCTATCTATAACTGTGAAATAAATTATTTTATCACCCTCCCTCTGCTCTGACAACTTTAAATATTTATTAGTAGTGACCTTTTCTTTCTGTTTCTCTCTCTCTTTTTTTTCTTTTGAGTCACGGTCTAATGTGGTATAGGCTTGGGTATAAAACCTGGACAGCTTTGAACTCCAGATCTTATTTCTGCTTCCTAAGTGTTGGGATTTGAGGTGTGTACTATCGTGTCTGGAAGAGGTGTCTTTCCTTATACATTGTATTTCATAACATAAACAAGAAATTGAAAAAAATTAAGGTGAATGATACTAAGGGATATCAGTAAAGTATTTCTAATTTGTTAAATAATTTCAGAGTATTTTTGTTTTAGGATTTAAGAAATATATTAACAAGTTAGGTAAATCTAAAAGTGAAATATCAACATTAGTGAAACATATGAGAAGTATTTCAAGGCAATATTTAAAAGAACTACCAAATAAGTGGAACAAATACTGTGCAACAAATGAAACAAGAGCCACGGAGGTCAAGTTAAGAAGATACCAAGGCAAGGTAGACGGAGGGATGTTAGAAACCATCTAGGTGGGACTCAAAAGGAGAGGCATGAGATGGGCTGAGCGAACACACTGTGTTTAAGAGTGACAGAGTCTAGCTGAAGAGACATAAGATATAAGACAGTTCTTTAGATGCATACTGTAGGGTTGTGGAGGACAGAAACAGTACTTTGAAAAAGAAAGATTAGGAGATGAGTCCTATACATTAAAATAAGAAACAGGAAGATCTTGTGAGATATTCTGTTTGGATGCAGGCTAATGAGAACCCAGACAATACTTGAAGAATAAATTCCCACAAAAGGAAGAAATTTCAGAAAGAAAATTAAGAAGGAAGAAATGAATGAAGTTGGTAATTGGCTTGGTATGGGAAGCTGTGGAAAAGGAAGGAGGAAGCAATCCTCTTGGAAATACAAACAACTACCCTGCAAGGGACTGTGACAGCAGTAGCAGAGACTTTCAGCCTTCTGGGCACTGAGTCTAACAGAAGGATGATGGGGGAGGTAGCAAACAGAACTGTGTAGGTGTAGGTGAACAGAGACATCAAGTTTGGTGTATGGCATGAGACTTGCCTATCTAGAGGCAGTATTTAAACTGTAGTAACTGTGGTGCAATTCTAGAATGCAAGCAGTCTAGAAACAAGTTTGGAGCATGACACAGGAAGAGGCAGAGCCAGAAACAATGTGGAAGAAAAAGAAATGGCTATGATTTGTAAGTACATTTTCCAGAGAGAAAATATCAAAGTAAGCATGGTTGTCAAAATGTTATAGAATGGGAGAACGTGTACTGAAAAAACACTCTATCACCGGTCCTGAAAAGGGTGCTGTGAGCCTCTGAAAGAATCTGGGCCACAACAGTTCAGAACACAGGAAGATAACAAAAGGATGGAAAAGAATTTGGAGCAGCTGAGGTCTCCCCCTCTCTCCAGTCCTTGCTCCCATTTTCCCTCACTCCCTCTCTGACTGGCAGTGAATGGAAGAAAGGAAGAGAGTAATTGAAGGAGGATGGGAGAACCAAATAAAGAGGCTTCCCCCCATATTAGAGGGTTAATGACAAACGGATAAGAGACATTTATTCCTATATTTAAAATCATTTGAAGTCTTTAAGAAACGACACCAAGAGAATTATCAAGAAAATTACTTCCATAACATACTTAAGGGGGAAAAACAGCTGGGTTCTCATAAGCCAGTGTCTGAGAACCTAGGTAATATATCTTACGAATACATCATTTTTCTGTCTCCTCTTCAGTTGATGGACTGACTTGGGTTGTTTCCAATTGGGAAAAATACCTGCTATAAACATTTGTGTAAAAGTTTGGGCCCGAATATCCAGCAGTTCCTGTGGGTATATATATCTATGAGTGAAGTTGGGGTGCTATGTGGTAACTACTTAATATTTTGAAGAACAGCTGACCATTTTCAAAAAATAAATTGGCAATTTACATTCCAAACAGTAATGCTTGGGAGTTGTAATCTCTTTCCATATTCTCCCCGACACTATTTATGGTATGTCCTTTTGGCTACACCACTGTATTACAGCATGGGATACACTGCATTATGGGTTTGGTTTGCATTTTCACTATTAATTAAAGATGTTTAAATCCTTGCTCTGCACTTACTGGACAATTGGGGGAAATATCTATTCAGATCTCTTGTTAATTTTTTAATTGAATAACTTATCTTTTACATAGAGATTATTTGTTTTACTTATTTTAGATACAAATTCCTTTTACACATACATATAATACATAATTTTAACTATAGATTCCATATATGAGATAAGACATGTATAAATGTTCTTCTGAAATTTTCTTACTATAATGATTTCTAGTTGCATGGATTAAAAGTCCCCAAAAAACAGATTCTTGGTATCCAGCCCAAAGTGATGAATATTTATGTCTGCATCACTCTTTAAGAAGACCTCTCACTGGTGAGATGGTCTAGTAGGTGGACAACAGTAACGGCCCCTGTCTCCAAGTCTGGCGATCCCTAGGACCTGCATGGCATAGGAAGCCAACTCAACTCCCAGAAGTTGTCCTGTGACTTCTACATGGTAACATGGTGCATGTGCCCCATCCCCCATTCCTCACTACACACACAGACACACACACACAGTCACCACTCCCATTCCTGTTTTGACTATTTCCACTATGAAATTGTTGGGTTTTATTAAATGTTGTCCCTGTTTCCTGAATGATTAAATGATTGCTCTTTGTTGTATTAATATTCTTAGTTAATTCACTAGGTTTTTAGATATTAAATCAACCTTGCATTCACTGGTAGATCATACTTGATTAGGGTAGATCATCTTTTCATGATGATCCTGGATTTAATTTGCTGAGGGTTTCACATCTGCATTCATAAGGCATACTAATCTACACTTCTGGGGAAAGATTTATTTGGTTTTGGTATTAGGGTACTTTTAGTGTCATAAAAATATGTTCAGAATTGCCTTTTCCTCTCATATTTTTCAAAGATGGGGTGGATGAAAATTTTTTGAATATTTGACATGATTCACCAACTTCTGAGGCTTTCCCTTTCCTAATAAAAAGCTGTTAAATGGCTTAATTCAATCTCTTTCTGGGTTACCTCTATTGAAATATTTTGTTTATTCCTATCACTCTCATAGTTTATATCTTTTTGAAAATCCATTTCAACTAAGTTATATATATATTTGAGGGGGAAATATATATATTAATACCCATGTAATTCATATGATTTCTGAAGTTGTCACAGTCAAGTCATTTGCTTCACTACTGTCAAGCTCAATGTTTTATTTTTCTTTCTTTCTTTTTACCTAAAGTTTTGAGAAGTTTATCTTCACAAAGAATCAGCTTTTGTCTTCTGCTATGAAGTGCTTGTGTCTGAAACAATTCATTTATGATGAAATCTCAGGGAGGCACCACGGAGGGAACTAGATGATGGAACTAGAGAGGTCAAGAGTAGGAGAGATCAGCACTTTTCTAACAAGACTCTCCTGCCATGTGAGCACAGAGAAGATGGTCATCTATCACCTAGGAAGTGGGACCTTCCCAGACAATCTGCTGACAACTTAATCTTGTCTTTCTCATCCTCTAGAACTGACAGAAATAATTTTCTGTTGTTTACTGCTCACCTACTTCAAGGTATTTTGGTACAGCAGTCTGAAAAGATTAAAATTTTACAGCTGATTTTCTTTACTTTATATTCTATGTTTTATTCATTTAAACACTGATCCTTAGCGAATGTTTCTTTCTGATGGCATTTTTTTTTTTTTTTTTGCTTTTCTTCCAGCTTTTTAAAGTAGTGAGTTGGATACTGATTTCAACCTGCTCTTAAATAAAGGGTTATATAACTAGGGTTTTATTTACTTATCTATTTTGTGTGTGTATACTTCAGCATGTGCCTGTGTGGAGGTTGGAGGACAAGCTGCAGGAGTTAGTTCTCTCCCTTATTATGTGGTCTCAGGGATTGAATTCAGGTTGTCAGGTATGGCAGGAAATGCCTTTACCCACTGAACCAAATGGCTTGCCCTCATTAGGACTTTATAAAAACACTGCTTTAGTACATCATAAAGACTCATGCACTATGTTCTGGTTTTCATTATTTTAAAGTATTTTCTAATTTCTATTATGAATTCTCCATGAGCCTATGGTTGTGTGGAAGTGTTGTTAAAGTCCAGGTGTCTGCACATTTCTTAAATTCTTCCTGCTAATGTCTTACAAATTAATTTCATTGTGTTTAGAGAGCACACTTCTTATGATCAAGTGTTTTCATCTGGGGGGCTTGCTTTTTGGTTAAGTCCGTGGCTGGTTCTGAAGATTGTTCAAGTACATCAGAGAAAAATCTTTATCTGTTACACTCTACAGAGGTCTAGTTGTTTTATACTGGTGTTGATTCCTCTTTGGTGTTATTAAACAGTGACCCAGTCACTGCTGAAAATAAAGCTCTGAAGTTGGTCAAATCCAAAAATGAAGCAAAGCTTTCACTCTCAGAGTGTGTGTTCCAAGAAGGGAGATTGGTTCACTTCACTAATACTGCCTGGGATAGAGCTTTTTGCAAGGTTTTGGAGGAAGTAATGAGAGATACTAGACCCCTCCTGACTACAGCACCTAGAAGTATTGTTTCTCTTAAAAACAAAAACAAGCAAACAAAAAACAGCAGAAAATATTAAAATCCTCTCACATGCAAAAGGACAATAAAAGACATTTGGAAAGCATAGTACATAGATTTTTTTCTGCAGAAATGCAGGGAAAATATATAACCATTCCGATGATAACTGAAGGTAAAGTACTTAGCTATCAAAGTATTACGGGAAGTTATTAAGAAAATTGATAACTTCTTGAACTAGAGTTTCAGAAAATAATTTCTATTATGTGTTAAACCTTAACCTACAGTAAATGGCACAGTTATAATTACACTAGACATTTTGCCCTTTCAAAAAAGTTCCTTTAAACAAGTTTATTTGGTTCAATTTTTGTTACCAAATAGATATGAAGTCCAAATTTTGCTGACTAAAAAAATAAGAGAGCTTTTCATTATAGCTTTCAGATTTGTTTCCCAAAGCAAAGCATTAAAACAACAATAATATAAATATAACCCCTCCTCTCCCTTCCTGCATTTAGTATAAAATAGACTCTAAGTAGACTCAGTTTAGTTGACTTTTCCCATGGACTAGGACTAGTATGTTTAATTTTTCAATGCTGGCTATCCTTAGGTTATTGCAGTCTTATGATGATGATAAAACAACAAAGATTTCAACTAATTCAGTTGAGAATATGATAGAAATTCTGTGCATTATATAAAAATAGACATTAAATACAAATAATGTCTATTCTAAAAGCTTACAATTCATAAATAAGCAAGCAATTGCATAATCTGTATTGCAGAATTGCTAAACTCCATTTTAAAAACCTGAAAGTCTTAATACAGCTTTCTAAAAGACACAATTACTAAAATATCTGAAAGCTAAGTTATAATGTGTGGCAAATAAATCTATATACTGAATATAGGTGAGTACAAATGTAACTATTGGTTGTTTTAAAGGGTTATTTATTTGTACAGTATGAAAAACTCATCCAGTAACTAATGTAAGCAGATGCTGAGATCCACAGCTAAGCACTGGGCCAACCTCTCAGAGTACAGTCATAGAGGGAGGAGGGATTATATGAGCAAAGGGATCAAGATCATGGTGGGGAAACCCACAGAGACAGCTGACCTGAGCTAGTGGGAGCTCACTGACTCTGCACTGACAGTTTGGGAACCTGCATAGGCCCTGTGAATGTGAATGACGGTTCTGTGGCTTGGGCAGTCTGTGGAGTCACTGGCAATAGGACCAGAATTTATCCCTAGTCCATGAACTGGCTTTCTGGGTCCCATATCCTATGGAGGGATACCTTGCTCAGCCTTGATATGGGTGGAGGGGCTTGGTCCTGCCTCAACTTGATGTGCCAGACTTTGTTGATTCCCCAGGGGAAGACTTTCCCTTTCTGAGAAGTGGAAGGGGGGTGTTTTGGGGATGAGGAAGGTAGGGAGGGAGTGGAAGGAGAGGGGAGGGGAACTGTTGCTGGTATGCAAAGTGAAAGAAAAACTTTTAAATAAAAATAATAATAAAAAAAGGTTGAACACAAACACAAAAAAGAAAATCTCAATAAATTCTGAACTATCAGAAAACTTGTAAAATACAGTAAAACTGGTGAAACAAGGTAAGTTCTTAAAGCGACAATGTTAACAACTTGTTCCCTGGAAATGTCTAATTAACAAACATCTCTGCATACAGCACATGAGATCTGTGCTATAGCACTGAAGGCAAAAGAGATAGTCAAGTGCACTGATGGGCTCCTACGAGTCCTGAACAAACAGCTTGGGTACATCTTCATGTGCTGCTTTATAACTTTAAAACTATGAATGTGCTATCTACAATGATGAAGACCTAACATTAATTATTTCCTTAATAAATTACATTTTATTTCTTTTAATTCAGTGATTAGAAAGTTTATTTTAAAAACTCAATTTAAATTCACAAAAACAGCTTTATTTGAAGTAGAAAACATATGGTTTCTGTTGTGGGAACTCCTTCAGCGAATAGTCTTTAAGATACTGGCCCATTTTGGGCATGGTCTCATGTACTAAGACAGGTGAAAAACTGTGTGGCCCTCTTTGTTGTTGGATTCGGTTCCAGTTCCCAGTGCACGCAGAGGACTTCAGATTGCTACCCTTACTGTGAGTTTATAACCAAATAAATAAAGCTTTGCTATACCTCATCCTGGGCTATTGTAGAGCTCTTTGGTATAACTACAAATTGGTGTCCAATGTGGGGCCCGAACCCATGATCCAGAGATTTGCATATTTATACAATTTTATGATATTTATATTGCACTGTATATTTCTACCTCTGATAAAGATATAATATATATATATATATATATAGATATAAAATTTACATTTTGAGGCCACTGTCCTCATTTGCTGCACATTTGTTTAAAGATTGTTTAATGTTTTTAATATGAAACCTTAGTCTTTAACCATTTGGTATTAAGAATTAGAGGTTAATAATCATCCATGTTTGTCATACTTATAGTTAGACTAGTCAGGTTCTTTAGATGCACAGAGACTGCATTTCACATAGAGAGGTAATCTTCAAACAATTCAAAGAACTGTAGAATATGATATTTAAATAACTTTTGTTGGTGTAAGGCACGATTGCTCCTGGCAGCACCGATCTATTCCTGAGAGAATGTTGGGCACAGAAGACACTCCACTTGGAGCTTGTTTTCTTTTTGGCAAAAATGGCCTTTGGGCAAAGAACTGCCCCTGCTTCGATTACTGACAAAACTCACTGTGACCATACTGGATAAGCAGGATACAAGCAAAAAGACTGCCAAACCTTGCCAAGACAAAATTCTTGTAAGAGAATTTTTCAAATTTTCCTGCCTCTGAAAATGGTCTGTCAGATACTATAGGCCTTAGTCAAAATTGGTTGTCCCAAGATTGCAAATGAGACTTTGGGTGATTGCACATGTAGGTGGTTGTCTCTGTCATTTCATGCACCTTTTGGAATTTGCCTGATTGCACTTCCTGTTTACTCAGGTAGTATTATTTCCCTTCTCAGGTCTTTGATGGGGTTAAAGACTAGATTGTCATAGTTATTTTCCTCTCATGACTTAGCCAAGCCATTTTTAATGTAAGACTTAGACTCCCTAGGATAGGATAACATTAAAACATTTAGCATGTTTCTTGTTTGATGCTGTTCATGCTGGTTGTAATTCTATTTTTTTTTTTTTGGTTTTTCGAGACAGGGTTTCCCTGTAGTTTCTAGAGCCTGTCCTGGATCTAGCTCTTGTAGACCAGGCTGGCCTCGAACTCAGAGATCTGCCTGCCTCTGCCTCCCGAGTGCTGGGATTAAAGGCGTGTGCCACCACCGCCCGGCTGTAATTCTAATTTTATATATGTTTTTGCCTCTTCTTTTTTCCTGAACAATACTTGATATTCTTATTGTGTATAGTTTTGTATTAGGCTTAGAACTCTCTTATTTAGACAAAAGTGGGGAGGTGTTGTGGGAACTACTTCAGCCAGTAATCTTTAAGATACCAGCCCACTTTGGGCATGGTCTAATGTACTATAAAGGCGAAAAGCTTGCACAGCCCTCTTTGCTGCTGGATTCAGTTCCAGTTCTTAGCTTACTCAGAGGGCTGCAAATCACTACCCTTACTATGAGTATATCCCCAAATAAATAAAGCTTTGTTATACTCCATTCCGGGCTATTGTGAAACTCCTTGGTACAACTACAGGCTTCTTAGAAGAGATCAAAAGAAACAGCTGCTTGCATGCCTGGATGTACATAAGAATTCTTGTATTAATAAAGTATGTTTTCTTTGATTAGAAAGAAAAATGTGGATATCCTTAAAAAAATCTCTGAAATATTTTGATATTCTATTTCTTTATTTATTAGATTTAAGAATACATTATTTACTATTAATGGCTGACTGAATAAATTATTTCTCTTCTCTTGAAACAATATTCCTTGTGAAGAGATGACTAAATGCTACTTGAATAGCAATCACATAATTTGTAAGTTATATGTGAAAAGAATAACTGAAAAAGTTATGGCAGGCACATGCACATGGAGAAGCTGGGTCAGTGAGTTTTGGGTTTTATTTAGGATTAGTGTAGTACTGAAAGATGGCACAATTTTATTCTTGGTAGCACAAAGACATGACTTGCTGATTTGGTAAAGACTGGGAAAATGATTACCTAATTTGTTACTAATCATTATTACCTTAAAAAAAAGAGAGACAGGCTTCTTCCTAGCTTCAATTATTTCTCTAGCTCCCATGAGACTTGCTTGAATCTGCTCCAATATTCCCTAGTTTTAACCATGAGAAAATATTCCTGACTTGTGAGAGTCTTGCATTTTTATAGAAGTGTTTACTATGCTTTTTCATCCTTAGTGCCTCAGAAATCTGTATTCTCCACTTAATGTAAGATATGGACTCAGAATTAACAAATATCTAAACTTAATCAAATGAAAGCTTGCTTTTTATGCAAAGTATGAATAGAATCACCAGACAGACTGACTTTCAATGAACATATGTTTATTCTGAAACTCCTTTTGCTGCATTATAGTCAGAAAGACCTTGGAAACTATTCATGACATTGTAGTTACAACCAACTTGAAAGGCTAAACCTGTAAGTCGTGTGTTCTTATCCAGCCTTTTTGTTTTGATTGATTTTCTGTTATTTTCCCAAAACACAAGCAAAAATCAAAATAAAACAAATAATACACTATGGATGTGTGATATTTTGAGCCTCAAAATTCAAAAGAATGTGCAATAGGAAGTTAGTATTTGTAGCGGTAGACCTTGACAAAATAATATCTTTAGATAATATAGTAGATGTTTGCTAAACAGTTACCTAAATTGATGGGTCACTTAGTAAGATAAGTAAAGCAGGTGCTAATAAGAAAACACAAATTGAAAAAGAAAGTGCAAGCACTGAAGAAAGAAGAAGAAAGAAGACTAGAAATATATTTAAAAATAAGCAAGCAAACAATCAAAAAAAGAAAAAAACATCTGGAAACCATTGCCAAATAAATAGCCTATTAGGTACTATACTTAGGTGGGTGCTTTGTAAACTGCATTCAACTTTGAGTGTATTAAGATACAAGGTTTTAGTTTTAGTTTATAAATATTAAAATATTTTAAAAGTTATTAACTCATAAAAATCAATTATGCTAGACTAACTAAAGTTACCACTATTTTTGTTCCTAAGATAAACTTTTAATATGTTTTATTTAAATACAACAAAGGAAAACAAAGATTTTCAATGCCAGATGTCTGCGAAGATCCCATTTGGATTTGAGCTACTTAAATTTGCAATCGTGTATTTATACATCTAACAGAGCTTCTGTTTCCCCCGGAATCAGAAAATTAACTAGCTTTGTAGCATCTTTCTTGATCTGCCACCCGTGCCCTGAGGATTAGAGACTCCACCTGAGCTTGTTTTACAAGCATAACAGAAAAAATTAATCTCTGCTGGCAGCGCTCCCACTGGGATACTGATGAATAATGATATCCCTCTTCTGCTGCCCTCTCAGTCCACTAGAAAAGCCACTCTAACCCGGCCACGTGGAAACGGCTGAAACCATTCCAGCTGTGGATTAGCAGTCCGTCAAGCACCCATCTGCTCGGTGCGAATCAACAAAAAGCAAACAGGAATTCTTATGGCTAAGTCATATTTAAAGCCTGTAAAAAGAGTTTTCTCTGCATCTAAATGTCAACATGTATATGAAATAGGCAGGCGATACTCAATTCACCAATTTAATTTGCCTTTTTTTTGGTACCTTAAACACTAAAAATCCAAAGTACATGTTTAGGGCATATGAAGTACAACTCTTAAGTTTGGTATTCATCTGGGGCTGATTCACTACAAATTTTATTTGTAGAGTATAATATGAAAATACAAAGGACAAACTGAGTTTCCTGTGTCTTAAACATAGCAACCAGCCACTTGTGTCATGAAGTGGAAATGTTTGACGGGTAGCTTTATTTTCTTGTTGCATTGATACAATAAATAAATAAACAAATAAATATCTATAGATTTTTGCCTTCACCTTTTTTCTTCTTCTTCTTTTGGAGGCAGCGTTTCCAAAACGCTTAGTCATGGTTGTTGTGGAACTTGCTATATAAATTAGGCTAGGTTCGAATTCAGAGATCTGCTTGCCTCTGTATCCCAAGTGCAGGGATTAAAGGCATGTGCCATCACGCCCCATACTTTTTGCCTTCTTTCAAAAAAAAAAAAAAAGAACAATTACTTTTAGCCTAAAACTACCTAAACAGCATAGATCAGTACTCCACTACCACAACAATTATGTATGTATGCATGTAGGTACACATATACATACATTCTGCATATGCTAAATACATGCTAACTGCTGCACTTCTCTCTTGAGCAGCTCTTATTAATGAGCTCTCTACCATTTTAGTATGTCCATATGATGTTTCATGCTTATGATAGCATGGAGACCCAAAAAGACCTTTACAGTCTTTTTTTTTTTTTAATCTCAGCATCATTAAAATAAAAGTTCTATCTGCATATATATGCCTTTTTAAGTACTATTTTAAATGTTTGACCATTAGTATTCTTTGAAAAGTAAAACTTCTACATATGATATACGTAGAAAAATTTCATTAACTGGAATATTTAAAACATTACCCCTATATTCCTTGTCAATGAATTAAAAATAATTAAGATAGGATGTCTGATTTTAGTTCTAGTCCAGTGCAAGCCATATCGCTTTGGTGTGGGTCACAAGTGACTATGTTTTGATTCTCCTCTGGTTTTACTCTATTCACTTGTTGTCTAGATAAAGTCACAGACTTTCTGCATTTCTAGGCCAGGAAAGCATTGCTAGCATCATTACTGGGTCTTCAGGAGACCTTAGTCCATCTGAGAGAAGATGATATTTGCTTGGCATGTATTTTATCAACTTGCTGACATTTAAAAATATCATAAAATAGCCAGGATTTGCCTTACAGTATTCTTCATCACACAAGATGCTATTGAGACCCATAACTTGTTAGTTCAACCAGGGTTCATACGAAAATAAGCAGAGCCTAATGGTGAAGACCTGTATTTCCAGCTACTTGGAAGGCTGAGAGGGAATAATGTGAATTCAGGCATACCCTGAATAGTTTGTAGGAAACTGTCACAAACAAACAAAAATAAACACTCCAAGCCAAAAAGGTTTAGAATTAAAACTCAGCAATAGGGAACTGTTGAAACCTGTGTGTAGTTTCAATCTCCAGTGCTGGTGGAAAGAAAGAGAAAAGAAAAGGAATGCTGACTGATACCAAGGAAATTCCTTAAAACAAAAGCACACAGAGCTAAGCTATTTATTTGCTCTACATAAAATAATAGAGTATAAGAAAGTATAATGTATGACTGACTCCAAGGAGAATGACATTTAGATATCACTCTTTTTTAATCAAAGTAAGTTTTAAAGATTCATTTTTATTATTTTTGATTATGTAGTGCTATGTGTGTTTCTATGTGGGTATGTCCATGTGAGGCAGGTCCTTGCAGAGGCCAGACACATAAGTTTGAACTGGAGCTTCAGATGGTTGTAAACTATCTCACATGGGAACTAAGAACCAAACTTGGGTCTTCTCTGAAAGAGCAGTAAGTCCTTTTCACCAATGAACCATCTCTTTAGCCTCGCAAAGATTTCTACGATGTGTCTATATGCATAGGTTCTCAGGTAGAAACTACTGTTTACAAAAATCATGGAAATTTTTCCTGGAGAATATAATGTTAAAATAAGTCCGCAGATGGTGTGAATACTTCTGTAATAAAGACTATACCTACATACTTAATTTATCTACATATAAGAATAGGGCATAATCGTGTCTTTGGGTTAGAAGTCAGGACACTCAGCATATAATACATCAGTGGAGTGAAGCCCTTTAGGTCATTATCATATGTATTCAACAAAAATCCTCACTATTTTATGGAGGGAAGATTATAGTTTTCATGTCTCTCCTGAATGTCAGAGACTTCCCCCTCCCCCTTTCCTCCCTACAAGTCTTTCAATATAATTCTCCTTGCTGTATTTCAAAGTAAAGGCCTCTTTTTCTTTAATTGTTGTTATATTGTATATTTGTGTATATATATTTATATTTACATATATATATCCCTAAACATAAAGATTCAAAAAACCTGCAAAGTCTATGTAATGTTACTTGTATGTATATGACTTCAGGGCTGACTATACCTGAACAAGTACGACACCAATAGACAAGCAAGCACATATAAGGACGAAAACTCATCGGGCCTCAGCCTTACACAAAGAATTACAGGCAACTAAGGAATGCTGAGAGTCTTACCTAGGGAAGGGTGTCTCACCTTCTGATGCTCACTGCTATGTTGTGATATGGCCAGTGTTGCCCAGTCATGCTTTTAGTCTTCTTAAGCTCCAACATTAAAAAGCAAACATACTTCTACTTTATAAATTATCCGGTCTCGATTTATTTTAAGCAACAAGAAATGGGATAATTAATCAGATATTCTTTCTCTAAAAATTATTCAATTAATTTAAGGAAGTGACCCCTTTTATTTGACAAGGGAAGACAGTTATCTTCATACTATAATGTACATACATAAACCCAAAGAGGAAAGTATATTTTTCTAATGGTTCTTTTAAAAAAAACTAACAATGAAAATATTAAAAATTACTTAGATATGTTATATTTTATCCTCTAAAGCTTTTTCTTCTGGGAATAAATGGCTTGCTAAATATGTGCTGGGTTTGAATTCCAACATTAAGAAGTTCAGATTATCTGGGTTTAGTTTTGTATTTCTCTGAAAGTTGCAAGGTTTTGGGGCTGGAGAGATGGCTCAGCAGTTAAGAGTACTGGCTGCTCTTTCAGAGGAACTGGGTTCAGATCCCAGCACCCAGATAGCAAGTTGTATGTAACTTTCATTCCAGGAGATTCAGCACCCTATTCTGGCCTCTGTCAGTACGAGGCACAGGCAAAGGTACAACACCCGCCGCCACCACCACCACCATGACACACTACATTTCTACAGGTGAAAACACTCTTATACATAAAAAGCAAGTAAATTAAAAAAAATCTGAACAGTACCTTGGTTGAATACAAGTTTACTATAGATAGAGAGCTTTAGATCTATTGTTTCTCACTGTCTGCCTACTAGTTTTTATGTCAGTACTATGCTGTTTTGACCAGTACAGTTTTATATAATACTTGGTTCCTTTTGCTAAAAATGATTTTATTTTTTTCACTCTATGTAGTACTATCATATTGCTGTGATCCAATATTTGAAAAAGTAACTTAAGGGATGAAGAATTTAATTTGGATTGCAGTTTGAGGGTATACTGACTTAGGTGGGAAAGGCAAGAGGCAGCTGGTCATATTGTAGCTACGATCATAAAGGAGAGAGTGATCAGGAAGGGAGACAGGGCTACATCAAAGGCGAGCCTTTAGTGACCGCCTATAACAAGGTTACATTTGCTAAAGGTCTCACAACCTTACCCAATAGAGCCACCAGCTGGGGCCATGTATTTCAAGCATATAATTGTATAAGGGGCATTTTATATTCAAGTCACATTTTGCCCTTCATACTATCAAAGCCAACTTGTGACATTAATTGCATTCATTCAAACCCCCAAAGTCCCCAATTGTCTTTTAAAATATCTAATTCTTAAAGATAAGTTTATGTTTTATTTGTAAATATTTTACCTGTCTGTTTATCATGGATGCCAGTACCATAGAGGCCAGAAGAGGACATTGATCCCCTGGTACTGGAGTTACAGATGGTTGTGGGTAACCATATGGAATGGAGGGTGAGAACCAAACCCAGGTCTTCTGCAGAAGCAGTCAGTGCTCTTAACAGTTGAGCCACCTCTCTAGACCCAAGGCCTCATTGTTAAGCACTGTTAACAGCTACAACAATGTTCAAAATTCAAACATCTCTTCAAGGAAATCTCTTAAGTGTAAGCCCTTGTAAAATCAAAAAGCATGTTTTCATACTTCTAACATACTATGGCACAGAGTAAACATTTTCATTACAAAAGGAAGAAATGGGGGCTGGCAAGGTAAGAATGAAAGAAAACAAGACAAAAACCACCAGGTAAACCACCAAATCCGGATACTCCATATCCTTCATCAATGAATCATCAAGGAGTCATCTGAACCCCAATGCCTTTCAGCCCTCCCTTTCCAGCTATGTTACCTACACACAAAAAAGACTGCCCTGTTGGGCCAGCTGTACTTTAGGTCTACAGCTTTCCTTGGTCCTGCATATCCATGGCCCTGGCATCTTCAATATACTAGGGTCTCCTTTAAACATAGGCTTGACCTTTGAATATGACTCTGTCATACAGCTCCTGGGCTTTTACTTCATTGGGAACAGAGAACAAGCCTCAATGGTTCTTCACTCTTAAATGGTCTGAACAGTGCTACTCAGTTCTGTTGTCTCAAGATGTGGTCTAGCTCCCTCTATCACAGCTGTGGAAGTCCCCAAAGGCCTTTGTGGCTGGATCTGAGAAAATATTTTCTAAGGCATATATTTTCAGGTAAGCAAGTTCATTAGTGAAATTCCCAATTAGGGTATCTCCTTCCAAATCCACTTGATTTTCACAAATGCGAGCCTTTGATAGTGTAGTCTTGTCCTCAGAGCGCTGTTCCTATTGTCCTAATACAAAGTTCTGAAGTTTTTCTTCAATGGTGCTAAGAATTTAAACACATCAATCTATGGGGGTGGCATTTCATATTTATATTGTGACTCTTTGTTTCTACCTCTACCTCTGTCTGAATCTCTGTGGTTCTATGGTTCTATAGGAGTTTCATTTTTTTTCTAAGTTCTGTATAGAATGCCAATATTATTTTGAAAGAGGTTTTTTGAATTTGTAAATATGTTTGGATAGTACAGAGATTTCTACAGTATTCACCTGTGTGATCTGTGTTTTGTTGGTAGGGCTTTGTTATTATTAAATCTTATCATTTCTTACTGATCTGTCAAGATTCTCCACTCTTGGTGAAGTATGTCTAAGAACTTGTCCAGTTCCTGTAGATTTTCAAATGTATTGACATGTAGTCATTTACTGATGTTTTATATTTCATTGTTAGCACTGGCAAACTTTTCCTTTTCATCTTTGATTTTGAGTCTTTTATTTTTCTAAGTCTAGCTAAGAGTTTATTAAATTCTCTTTCTTTTCCCACACCCAGACAGGGTTTGTAGCCTAGGGTGACCTCAAATTCACAGGTCCTATGAATTTGATCCTGCTTCAGCCTTTTGAGTGCCAAGATTATAGGTTTGTGTCACTGCACCTAACCCTTTCCTCTTCCCTAGTATTGGGGAATGAACCTAAAGTGTCATGCTTGCAGGACAAGCATCTGCCATTGAGCTACAGGCCTAGGCTTTTGAGTTTTATTTTAAGAACAAGTTCTTTGTTTCATTAATCTTTTATATGTGTTTATTTTATTGTCTGTGTTATTTGTCTTCTCTAATGTGTATTTGTCATTTCATTTTAGTAATTGTGGTTTGTTTTCTTCTTTTTCCAGTTCCTTAAGCTCTTGCCATTGGAATCAGCTACTGTAAATCTCCCTCAGTGCTCCCTTTATTTCATAAGCTTCGCTATGCTGTGTTTCCAGTTTCAACTGATTTAAGACAGTTTTAAGTTTCCTTGTTGACTTCCTCATGGATTCACTGGTTGTTCCGAAGTTATTTGTTTTTACTTTGTATAGTTTTGGAAGCTTTTATTATTATTTATTTCTAGGGTTATTATACTGAGATTTGATTTGTGAACTACTGTTTAATCTAACCTGGAGAATGTTACATGTCTTGATGATAAACATATGTCCTCCAGGTGCAGGATGAACTATTCTATAAATTTAATCCTACATCCATTTTGCCTGGAATGTAATTTAACTATGGTATTTCTTTGTTGATCTTTTCTTTTCTTGGCCACGTGATCTGTCCATTGTTAAGAGTGGGGCACAAAGTCTGAAACAATTATTTTATTATAGCCTATCTTTCCTTTTAGGTCTATTAACACTTGCTTGATACATTTAGGTACTCCTACACTGGTTGTGTTAGCCATTAATTCTTCTTGTATGATCCTTCACCACTGTACGATATCCTTTATCCTTCTTTACTACTTTGTCTTGCAATATATTTTGTATAACATTAATATGGCTCCTCCTGAACTGTGTTTTCCATTTGCGTGGGATACTTATTTTATCCCTTCACTTTAACTTATTTTCTTAACTTACTGATTCTTTTAACTGGAAAAAGGTAGAGGTCTTCATATGGCATACAATAAAAAGCTTGTATTCTAAAACATTTATTTTGCATATTTCAGCCAAATTTTGAGATAGTAATACCAACAATAGATGAAGCTGGTCAGATCTTTAACTATAAATTCACTCAAGGGATTATATGCCTCATAAAACAATCCATTAATTTTCTTGAGTTTTTCTCTAACGTTGGGTTCCCAATGGCTTTCTAGCTGTCTGTTTTGCAGATTCCTATTTAAAATTCGAAGAATACCAAGACAAAACAAACAAAAACACTAAGAAAGCTTCCTCATGGCTTTCACACCTAAGTTCAGTAATTAAGGATGTGATAAATTTATTTTCAAAGCAACTCAGTAAAGAAGTACTCCAAGTCACAATCTGCTCATAGTCATAATCACTCTGACTTCTAGCATCCAGCAGTTTCAGACAAACATAAACAGATGAGAATAATGACAAGCACACACACTTGTTGGAATGTCACAGTAACACTTGATGTAAGATTATTAGTCCTTTTTTATTTGAAGAGAGGACACTGGGAAATCATTTCTTTGTAGACTTTCTCATCCTCTAGTAGATATCTATAACCAAGATCTACGACCTGTACTTAAATATTAACTTGGGTATAGATCATAAAGAGAAGACAGAATTGAAGCAGACGAACCTAAGAGTGGTTCAGAAAATAGGTAGAAGAATCATGATATGATTCACAATTCTCTCTGTGTGTATATGTGTGTGAATATAAACATACTTCATATATCATGCACTATGTTACCTTTTATATATTAAAATATATCTTAGAAACACTACTTTGGACAAAGATACAAAGGTTATTCATGTGGAACTACTATGTGATCACATAACTATGTCAACTACAGAAAGGATGTGTGCTAAAGAAAAATAAAGTATTACTTGGAATTGTAAGGGACACAAAACCCCATAGTCTCCTTTATTAAGCTACCACTAAAGAAATTAAAAGTTTCTTAATAGGTTCAAAAAGCTGCCCTCACGACTAAATCTCTAAAACCACTGTAAAGATATTCAAATCAAGTAAGTTCTGAGTATAAAATAGAGAAAAAGGTGTAGAATACCCAAACTCAAACCCCAAAGCACTGCTCCTCAACAAAACCGTCTCTGTATCAAGGTCCCTATGTCCAGCAAGTGTCCCTTCAAGTTCTATAAGCAGGAACAGATGAATCAGTTAATTATCTCATTAGCACCTCACAGTAACTCTGAAGAAAACCAGAGAAGATATGGCTTTCATGCTTTCTAATAACTATGGAAGTGGGCTTAGAGAAATTAAAGGAATTGCCATTTATATGAAGAAATGAAATGGTCATGCTGAGATAAGCTGTTTCTGAATTTCAATTGGCACATGAGCTCCATCACACTGTGGAGAGCTTCACTGAGTAACTATCTTTTCCTAAACCTGTGCTTCTTTTCCTTACTAGTTAGAGCTGATGATCTTACTAGTTAGAAGCTTAAGAAAAAACTAGGATGAACAAAAGAGATTTTGATTATTTTTCTATATAGGTGACAAATGGTCTTCACTGTACTTGGCCTAACATATTTTTCATTTTTTAATTTTTATTCTTCCTGCAAAGTTCTATGTAGGATTAACAATATTTAGTGGGTTTTGTCAGTATAAAAAACATCATATTCATCATTTATAACACCCAAATCTTCCCAAAGTTTCGCAGAACACTTGACCTTATCATGAAATAAATGATGAGAGCTGGGTTTTCTAGTGCTCACTATACCACATGTACTGGAAGTTGCTTGATATTCTTTGAATCAGTCAAGGGCTTTTGCTTCTTTTATGTTTACTCCGCTGCCCGTAATTCCTGTCCTAAGGCAATCTCACAAATTGACTATTCACAGAACTACATTTTCTGTTCAAATATCATCTCCTGTGGTGGTATGAAAGAAAATGGGCCCCAAAGGGAGTGGCACTATTAGGAGGTGTGGCTTTGTTGGAGGAAGTGTGTCACTATGGAGGCAGACTTCGAGGTCGTATAAGTTTAAGCCACGTACAGTGAGACAGACCACTTCCTGTGAGCTACCTTGCTTCCCATCATGATGATAATAGACTAATCCTCTGAACTGTATGTGGGCTACCCCGATAAAATGTTTTCCTTTATAAGAGTTGCCATGATCATGGTGTCTCTACATAGCAATAGAAACTCTAAGTAAAACAGAAGTTGGTAATAAGAACTTGGGTACTGTTGTGATAGGCCTGGTATGTTTTTATTTGAAGAAATGTGGACCTAGGATTAGCAAAGCAGTTGAACACTTTAAGTGCTGCTTAGTGGTCCATACCAGTAGGAACATGGAAGACAGTGGTACTGAGTATGATTTGAACTATAGTGCCTGGATCAAGAAGTTTCAGGAGAAGAAAGTTAGTCAGTGGCCTAGAGACCCATCGTATATGATATTGGTGAAGAATGTGGTTGTTTTTGCCATTGTTAAAAAAGTCTGCCTGAGGCTAAAGTGATGAGTTTTAGATTAATTTAGCAGAGGAAATCTCAAAACAGCCTAGTATAAATGGTGTTGTTTGGTTATTAGTGTTAATTATAATGAACATATATAGCGAAAAGGAGCAAACTGAGCAAGGAAAAATATTTGAAGAGAAAAAGGGCACCAGAAAATAGGATGGAGCTAAATCCTGCATTCAAGGACATAAACAGATTAAGACATGAGTGGTTACCTCAGGGCAATATCACACCCAGAAAAATTTCCAATCTGTGAAAAGGAATTAAAGAAAAGCTTACAACCTGGTGTGGTGATGTACACCTTTAATCTCAGCATTCTTGAGGCAAAGGTGGGTGGATCTCTTGAGTTGGACGCATTCCTGAGCTATAGATCCAGTTTCAGGATAATCAAGTTTAGGCAGTGAGGGAAACTATGGAAAACAGAAAGCTGGTGAAGATGTGACCTAACAAGGAGGCCAAGTACCAGCTCCAGTAAGCAACAGAAGTTGGCAGCTTTAGCCATATGGCTTTAGAGTTAAGGACAGAAGAAGGGGGTATGGAATTTGCCTCCAAGACTAAGAAAGCTGTTGTGCCCAGGGATGTGTCATGAGTGTCTCTGATGGAAACTTAGAGAGGGTCACTTTTTGAAGCTGTGATGTTGAAGCCTGATTGCTTTGGAGACCTCAAGATGTCAGAGATGCCAGAGTCATTGGATATGGGCTGACGGAAGCTGCTATCAGGGTTGAAACCAGCCCAAGAGAAAGAAGTGTGTTGCAGTTAACAAAGATCAAAGGAGTTGGAGATCTGAAGAGCGTTTTGGCATTAGACATGGAGATTCATAATTTGCAGTTTGCCCAGCCGGCTTTCACTCTTATTTGGACCTAGTATTTCCTCACTATGCTCCCTTCCCTATGTTTTGGAATGGTAATGTATATCTTGTGCCATTATATGGTGAAAGTATGTGATCTGCTTTTTTATTTTGATTTTACAGGGGATTACAGTTAAGAACCTCAGGACATGAACCTCAGAAGAGACTTTTAAATAAGTTTGAGACTGTTATAGACTATGGGACTTTTGAAGTTGAACTGAATGCATTTTTCCAGTATGATAATCACTACAATCCTTTGGTGGCCAGGGAATGAAATGTGGTGGTTTGAAAGAAAATGGCCCCCAAAGGGAGCGACACTATTAGGAGATGTGGCTTTGTCAGAGGAAGTCTGTCACTGTGGAGGCAGGCTTTGAGGTCTCATATATGCTTAGGCCAGGCATAGTAAGGCAGACCATTTTCTTTTGCCTGCAAAACACAGGACTCTTAGCTGCTTCTCCAGCACTGTCTGCTGGCATGCTGCCTTGTTTCCTGCCAGGATGATAATGGACTAAACCTCTGAATTGTAAGTGGGCCACCCCAATTAAAGGTTTTCCTTTGTAAGAGTTGTCATTGTCATGGTGTCTCTTCACAGCAATAGAAACCCTAGCTAAGTTATCTCCTAAAACAAGCTTTTCCTAATTAAGATAAGCAGCCTCCTCTAGCTACGGTAGCTCCTACCTGTCATTTTTCAAAATTAAATCTCACTATTTTTTCTGCTACATCCTCCATTCCTGAGTGGAATGCAAGTGCTTAATAATAACTGTTATTAAGTAAAATATCAGTTATGAACAAAGGGTTATTTTAAGTAGTTTTACCTGCATCAAGTAATTTATGCTTTCTAAAAAACCCCATTAAGTATTTACCGGGATTCCATCTACCACAGACATAGAGAAACAGTGATAAATTCATCTTCTAAAAAGTGGCAGAGATAGGATTTGAATCTGTGCAGTTTGGTTCCAAAGCCCAGGCTTATAGTGACCAACCTTATATGATCAGGATAATATATAAATACCCTTAGTGACCTCATAAGATGTATAGTGAGTTGATACTAAATGGTTTTTGCTCATGTGCTTTGTAAATCTGTGGAATATGGAAGCCAGTTAATACTGGAGTCACTCTCAAAAGGTAAACACTCTTTTATAATACTGTAATTCTGAATGAAAGGTTAATGTGATGTGGGGATGTATACAAATAGTAATGCTATGAAATAAGATAAATGGAGTAATTGTGTACCATGAATGTTATTTTCTTTAAAACAGAAAAAAATTCTCAAATGAATTAGTCACAAGGGTCAGTGATCAAGAAGATGACCAGTAGATAAAATCTTTACATATCTTTGGGACAGAATAAGTCTTTTGCACTCCTGTCCCCAAATTAGTATGTTGCATCCTAACTTTCAAAATGACGGCATTTGAGAAGGGATTTAATCATCAGAAAGGAGATGTTTGCTAAGATGAGAGGCTTCATAAGAACTCTCAAAGTGTTTTCTCATGCCTTTTGCCATGGAGAAACAAAGAAGATGGGTGAACTAGGAAGCTCACTCTTGCCAGATACAGTTTGTTGGTACTTCATCTTAGCATTTGCTGCCTCAGAACTGTGAAACACTCATATCTTCCAGGAAAGCTATGTAGTTTGTATCACTTGTGCTAGAGAAACCCGAAGAGACTAAAATAGAGTAAGTAATGGATATGCTATGAAGAAAACTAGTTGTTAGCAGCCCAAAAGATGAAAGAACAATATATTAATATAAGAAAATCTGTGAGTGTAAAGAACTAATAAAGCTGTAGTACTTGCATTATTAAACACAATTAAAAATAGTATTACGCACAAAACCAGATTCCATAAAACAGATGGCTAAACACTGTGATTCACATTCTAAAACATATTAGAAAATAGCTCACAAAATTTTTTGGTACTAAATTCTGTTATCACAGATATGCATATGTGTATAGATAGGGAAGAGGAGGGAGAGAGAGAGACTGATTCTGTTATATTCCTCTACATTATTACATAAAATAAAAAGCTACACATGTTTCTTAAGCTAAATGGTTAAGAACTCCCTAATCCTCAAGGGATTTTTTTTTTCTTTGAAATTTCCCCCTTTTAAAATGTCATGTTTCCGAAATCAAGGAATCTTGTGGAACACTGCTTGTGAGGAGTTGAAAAGATTTTTGGAGGTTTCGTTTTTAATTGATGTTTACAGAGTTGGAGATTGGGCCAAGTGCATGCTGGTCAGGTACTTTTCCACTGAGCTTCACTGCCACTCTGGAAAGCAGTTGAGGATGCTTTAATTATTCCTCTGCTATGCTACACATTCAGTGGATTCAGGACTTGGAATGATTAAACCGTGTAGTTCCTTGGCTCCTTTCTGAGGATGCAAGAAATAGCAGCTGATATTATCTGTGTTGGGGAAAGTTCTAATCCCTACTAAAGGAAGAAGTTGACACTGATTTTTAAACTGCTCCTCTTGGCCTTAATCATTTAAATGTACTTAAATTTTACTGGGAGAAAATTAGAAATGTTTGAGCAAATGCCAATTTCAAGTTTACATTTTACTTTACTTTATATTAAAGTTTTTAAAATTAGGTTTCATTTATTAAGATAATCTAAAAGTGGCAAGCTTACCACAAGTAAAATGAAAAAATACTTAATATCTGGAGATTTTAGTTTAGCAAGATAATTCTCTTCAATGGTACTGTCACAATAAAATGACTTTTGCATCCTTAATATGAATGTATATAATACTGACAATTCTAAATAGTTATGACATCCTTGTTGGCAGCGAATTGGTACCAATGGTAACTAATAGTATTTTCACTAGGATTCCCAACTTTGCTGCTTCTGTCTAACAGAGTGCTTGAAGCTCTGGGCAGAGCAAAATTAGTGAAAGAGAAAGAAAAACAAAATGACTTCTAAGTTAGACTGTCCCTGTTTACAGACAATACCACAAAAGGGATGTTAAGACATAGTAAATGAATTCTGAAAGTTGCAAATTGCTTGGGCCCAGGAAAGAAGGTAGGCTAAATGCAGGTCTTCACTCTCCCTCATCTCATCCAAGTTCAATTGTCCGTGCTCATCCCTAGTTCTGTAGCAGACCACCTGTTGCAACCTCCCTTCCCCCAGCCTGCATGTATGTCTAGTGGATCATGCAGATCTTCCTTTCCTAACTCTGCTCCTCTCACACACTACTTTATCCCAGCCCCAACTCCAGCAGGCAGGCTAAGCACAGATCTTCACCTATCCTTCTTAACCTCCAAGTCCAATCCCCCAGTCCCCTCCCCAACTTTGCAGCAGACCACCAGCTGAGACCTCTCCTTTCTCTCTGTCCTCATTTCCAATTAAGCAGATCCTGGTGGAACACCCAGCTTTCTTCCCTCTTTTGAAGTACCTCTCCGGCTATCCAAGTCCTTCCCCATTTCTAAATCTTAGGTCCCAAAACCCAGAAACTTTTTTTTACCTGGAACCCCTAAGTGCCTATACCTATCAATATTCCAGAAGATTTTCCTTCAGGCAACTCAGTTACCACTCTCCTAAAATTCAGAAAGGAGACAGAAACCAAGGAACAAAACACTCAACAAAGACAACACCAATCATCAACACCTAGAATTATAATTTTCCCAATTCCAGATGCCTAGACACCAGCGGAAAAACAAAATCTGTAACAGCCAAGACAATGTCTTCATTAGAAACCAGAAACCCAACCATGGCAGGCATTGAAGATTCCAAGACAGCTGAAGCACAAGTAAAAACTTTAAAAGAGTTTTAATGTATATGATAGGTTTTTAAGAAATGTATAAAAACAAATAGTATATGAAAATAATTAAAACTTTCCAAGAACTGTAAGTGGAAATAGAATCAATAAAGAAAACCTAAACTGAGGGAAATGTGGACAGGAAAAATTTAGGAACTTAAATAGAAAGTTCTGTTGTGTCCACGAAACACACCTCATGGCAAAAAGTTGGAAAAAGATATTTCAGCAAATGGACCTAAAAAACAAGCTTCTGATGGAGGAGAGTTATCTGTCTATGTTACTTTCATTGGTTAATTAATAAAGAAAACTGCATTGGCCCTTTAAGAGACAGAAAATTAGGTAGGCGGAGTAGACAGAACAGAATTGTGGGAAAAGGGGTAGCAGGCAGTGGGGAGACGCTTCAGGCAGTCGCCATAGTGAGTCTCCATGATTCTCCTCTCTGAGATGGACGCAGGTTAAGATCTCTCCTGGTAAGCCACACCTCGTGGTGCTACACGGATTACTAAATATGGGTTAAAGGAAGATGTGAGAATTAACCAATAAGAAGCTACAGATAACGGGCCAGGCAGTATTTAAAAGAATACAGTTTCCATGTAATTATTTTGGGTAAAGCTAGCCTGGTGGCGGGACACAGCCTGCCGCTTCCTTCTACAAGCTTCATCAACATAATACAATAAATGGAAGAAAGAATAAAAGGCATTGAAGACCTGATGGCGGAAATGGGTATAGAAATGTAAAATCTAACACTTCCTTGGCAAAGAACATCCAGGAAACCTGTGACACTATGAAAAGAACAAATCTAAGAATAATAGAACTGAAAAGGAGGAGAAACACAAGTCTAAAGCACAGAAAATATTTTCAATAAAATTATAGAGGAAAATGTTTTTATAAGGAGGAGCTGCCTATTAAAGTACAAGAAGCATACACAACACCAAAGAGATGGACCAGAAAAGATCCCCTCCACATAATAGTCAAAACATACAGAACAAAGAAAACATTAAATCCTGCAAAGAAAAAAGACCAAATAACATATAAAGGCAGACCTATTAGAATTACACCTGAAGATTCAATGGAGACCCTAAAAGCCAGCAGTTCTTGGACAGATGTGCTACAGACACTAAGAGACTGCAAATGCTGGCCTGGACTCTTATACCCAGCAAAACTTTCAGTCATCAAAGATGGTGAAAATAAGACATTCCATGAGAAATCAATTTCAAACAATATCTATCTACAAATCCAGTCCTGCGGAAGGTGTTAGAAGCTAAAGTCCAAACTAAAATAGTTAATAAAATCAAGAAAACACAGGGAATAAATAATCCCAGAACAGCAAAGTCAAGAGAAGGAAAACATACAAAAACAGACATACACACGGCAACAATAACAATAACAAATAATTACAGGAATCAACAACATGATCACAGAAATCAACAACCATGGGTCACTGTTATCTTAATATCAATGGAATCAATTCCCCAAGAAAAAGACACTACTAAAAGAATGGATGTGAAAACAGGTCTATCCTTCAGTTGGGTTCAAGAAACGTATGTCAATATCAAAGACAGACATCACCTCTGGGTAAAAGATTGGAAAAGATATTATAGCAAATGGATCTAAAAAAAAAAAAAAAAAGCTGGTACAGCTATTTTAGTATCCGACAAAATAGCCTTCAAGCCAAAACCAAAATTGGAAGAGATGAGGAGGAATTTTACATATTTATTAAAGGAAAAAAAAATCCACCAAGAGGACACTGTAATTCTTAACATCTATACCCCAAACACAAGAGCACTCACTTTTGTGAAAAACAAAAATAAACAAACTAAAATAGAGAAAAAAAAAACACTTTTGCAGCTTACATCACAAAATGACCCTCACATATTGAGAGTGGGAGATTTTAATATTCTACTCTTGCCAATAAACAGATCATTCAGACAAAAAATGAACAGAGAAATGTTCAAGTTAAATGATACAATAAATCAAATGAACATAATTGACATCTACAGAACATCCCACTGAAACACAAACAAATATGCATTCTTCTCCACACCTCATGAAACTTTCTCAAAAAATGATCACATACTGAGCCATAAAGCAAATCTCAACAGATATAAGAAAACTGAAATACCCTGCCATCTATCTGGCTAAATTTTTTTTTTCATTTTAAACAAGAAGTTTATTTAAACAACAAGACGCTTGACTTGAAGGGAAAACTATCTAGGATCATTTTGTTCAAGAGTAATTTATCCCTGCTTAAAGACAGATTGCCCTACATGTAACAGCTATGTACAAAAAAGTTATAAAACTGTCCTTGGTTTTACAATGATAAATGAAAAACATTAAAATTCTCCAATCGAACAAGGTATGCAAGTGTTCTGTTTTGATTGACAGCAGATGGGGGTGGTCCGGGGGAAAGTATGGTTCTGTGAAAATACCCCCTGCTCCATTAGAGGCATGCTCATTCAGCTCTTATCTTTATATTCCAGTAAGTTATTTTGCTTTCAGTGTTTTAACAAAAGAACCCAACCACAAAATCCTGGCTAAATTTTTAACAAGGAAACTCCTATAACTCATACATACTTTCAGCAAAATAGCAAGATATAAAATTAACAAAAAACATTCCCCTTCCAATATACAAATGACAAACAGACTGAGAAAGAAATCAGGAAAAGAAGACCTTTCATAATAGCCTCAATAAAATATAAACTACATTGGGTAACTAAACAAGCCAGTGAAAAACTTGTATGATAAAAAGTTCAAGTCTTTGAAGAAAGAAATTGATCTCATGGACTTCATGGATATTATTGATCTCCCATGCTCATGGACGGGAAGGATGAAGAAACATAGTAAAAATTGCCATCCTACTGAAAACAATCTATAAATTCAGCTCAATTCCCATCAAAAATCCAACATTCTTCACAGATCTTGAAAGGACAAAAAATCCAGGATAGATAAAACATCATGAATAACAAAAGAATTGAGAGAGGTATCACTACACACAACTTCAAGCTGTTATACAAAGCTATAGTAATAAAAACAGCATGGCACTGGCAAAAAAAGAAACATATTGTTTAAGAGAACTGAAGAGTCACATATTTGTGAACACCTGATTTTTGAAAAATAGCCCAGAAGACAGCATCTTCAACAAATGCTGTTGGTCAACCTGGATAGCTGCATGTAGATCAATACAAACAGATCCATATTTGAAACTTAGCATAATATGCAACTCCAAATGAATCAATGACCTTAGCATAGAGATACTGAACCTGATAGGATAAAAATAGAGAACAGTATGGAACTCACTGGCACAAGAAAAGACTTTCTGAAAAACACTGTTATCACAGGCACTAAGAGCAGCAATTAGTAAATGGGGCCTTATGAAACTGAACATCTTCAGTACATTAAAGGACACTCATCCAGACAAGGCAGCAGCCTACAAAATCATATATTTTTTTTTTTTACCAAAGGACTCAAGAAATTAGATATCAAGAAAGCAAACAACTCTTTTAAAAACTAGAATACAGACCCTAGCAGAGAATTCACCAAAGAGGACATTCAAATTGAGAAATACTTAAAGAAATGTTTAACATTCTTATCCAACAGGAAAATCCAAATTAAAACTACTTTGGAATTTCATCTTATACCCATCAGAATTGCTAAGATCAAGAAAACAAATGATAGCTCATGCTGGCACGGATGTGGAGTAAGGAGAACACTCGTGAGTTACTGCTGGGAATAGAAACTTGTGCAACCATTATAGAAATCAGTGTGGCAGTTTCTTAGAAAGATGTGAATAGATCTACTTTAAGATTCAACTGTATCACTCTTGGGCAAATATCCATAGGAGTAGTCATCCTTCCATAGGGACATTTGTTCAACCATGTTCATTGCTCTTCTATTCATAACAGCCAGGCTGTTGACAAGAACACTGCTTGTTTTCCACAAACTGAAGGCAAGGCCAAGTTGCTGAAGACAGTAGCTACACAACTTAAAGAACATGGAGAAGTCAAACTGGTATCAATTCCTACATAGAACCTTCACCCCTAAGATTTAGCTTCTTTGGTATAGGAAGGTACTCTTCACATTATTAAAAGAGAAACATAAACATCAACCCAACCATAAACATTTTGATCTATAATGGTGTCTTGCTTGCAATGGTGGCACAAAACTTGTGGGAATAACAACCAATTATTTAATCTTACTCAAGGACCATTTTATGAGTTGGAACCTGTTGGCCCATATTTCTGTATGGTGTGGCTACCAGGCACAAAAGCCATAGGCCCGATCTGAGGTGGTCACTTAGCTCTGCAGACAAGATCAGGATGTTTGGTGCTCCTCTCCTTGTAATTTGGAGGATATCTTATAGAGATGCTAATTCAGGCCTATGTGACAGCTAGCATACTCTAGATTTGGACGTGACAAAAGACCATTCACCTGGTTACCTAGGAGACAACTTAATTTATCCCCTCCACCCCCCCCCCCCCCGGCTCAGTTGATGTGATGGTATATAAGCTGTTTGGATATTGTGTCTGATTATTCCTTGCGTCTTCATACTAGTCCAGTTAGGGAAGCTAATTTTCTGAGAGACTTAGGGGGCTTGCATAGGTCTCTGAGTTTATATTAGCTTTACTTGTGTTGAATTAGAGGCCCTCTTTTTCCCTTGGTATCCTTATTCCCTTCAGTTCTTACACTCTTTCTACCTCCTCTTCACCCGGGTTCCCTGAGTCCTGAATGAAGAGATTTGGTAGAGACATCCCACTTATGGATGAGTATTACAGAGTCTCAGGTTTTCTGAATATATATTATGGCTTCTAGTTTATAGTGTTTTTATGGGATTCCTGAGTGTGCAAATGAGTGGGTCTCTGTTTCTTGTGTCTTCTCTTCGGCTCCTTTCATTCTGTTAGTTTGTTGTATTCAATTCCAATGAGTTGGTTTCTGTTTTATTAGATTATATCTTATATATGTTATGTTTAATGCTATTATGATTCCTTAGAAGTCTGTTTCTTTTCCAATGATAGACAGAAAGGAAAAGGATCCAGATGAGATGGGAAGGACCGAGGAACTGGGAGAAGTAGTGGGAAGAGGAAACCATAAATCAGGATATATTATTTGAGAAAAAATATATTTTCAATAAAGGAAAAAGTAAAGGAGCATGGTTAAAAAATAATTATACAAAATCACCTCAAAGCTATAATAGCAAGTTATCTAAAAAAATTACCAAGAAAATAATCTCATAGCTAGAAACATTAAAATACTTAGGAATAAGAATAATCACAGTGGTACAAGGTCTCTTTCTGGTCACTAAAAAACATTTACAAAGAGGGCAATAAAAATGAAAAGAGATTCTCTGTTCATGTGCTGGAAATTAATATCACCCAAAGCATTAAAATTCTGCATGGAAGAATTAAAATAATAGAATTGTTAATATTTGAGCATAAGGAACACGGCTGGAGGCATCATGTTACATGACCTAGCACATATAACAAAGCCATAAAACCTAAAAACAATATAAGAATACAAGCAGGGAAAAACATAGACACAGCCTAGAGCTCCCCCCCTCCCCCCCACGAAGGCAATGCTGTAACATGAGGGCCTGCTTGTTGGCTGCTTGTTGGGGTTTCTGTTCCACAGCCAGTAAGCCCCAAAGGAAACCATATAGAGGTCTCCATAAGTTGTAACTGATTGGCCCATTAGCTCAGGCTTCATATTAGCTCTTATAACTTATATTAACTCATTATTTTTATCTGTGTTAGCCACATGGCTTGGTACCTTTTTCAGCGGGGCAGGTCACATTTTCCTTCTTCCGTGTCTGGACAGGACTGGGGAGGAATGGGCTTCCTCCTTCCCAGAATGCTCTTGTTCTCATTGACCTGCCTCTACTTCCTATCTGGTTGTCCCAGCTATACTTCCTGCCTGGCTACTGGCCAATCAGCATTTAAAATGTAACCGACAGAATACAGAATTGTCCCTCACCACAATGGAATCAAAAATGTACCAAGAACAGGCGATGAAAAAAACAAATAATCCCACCTCCCAGGCACAGAAGCTCCAGAGACCTGGCAGAAGCCAGGCCACAGCCCCAACCATTCCCTACTGGAGCTTTGACCCCACCTGCACCTGAAGGAATGACAAAGCCCCAACTAAACCTAGAGGAAGAGTGACCACCTAAGCCACAGGCCCGAAAGAGGGAACCCTGAAGCACAGACCCCATTGGCACCTATTGGTGACCCCAAAGAACTCCGACACCTTGCTCAGCTTCAGTATGGGGAGGGCCCTTGGTACTGCCCCATGTGACAGACTTTTTTTGTTCTTGTATGCTCTTTTTTTATTTTAAAAATTGTTTGTAGGTTTTTTCTTTTTTTATTTATATTTTTTTCTTATTATTTAAAAAAAATTTAAAAAATTTCCATCTCCTCCCTTTCCCTCCCCTCCCCTACCCCCATACCCCCCTCCCTCCCTTTTCGGGCCAAGGAGCCATCGGGGTTCCCTACTCTATGCTAAGACCAAGGTCCTCCCAACTTCCCCCAGGTCCAGGAAGGTGATCAACCAAGCTGAGAAGGCTCCCACAGAGCCTGACTTTTTTTTAACTCCCAATGGGAGAGGTCTTACACTATCTGAGGAATGGATGGAGGGGTGTAGTGGGGAGAAGGTGTGGGAAGCATGGTGGTGGGGGGACAACTGGGATTGGTACGTTAAATAAGAGATTGTTTTAAAAAATAAAAAAGATTAAAAAATGAAAAACTTCTCAAACACTGTCTCTTTAATAAATATTGTTGAGGAAAAATATGTCCACTTTTCTCATACCATGCACAAATTGAAATGCATTAAAAACTTAAACATAAAACCTCAAAATATAAAACTAGTAAAAAAAATGAATGCAAAATAGGATCATATTAAACTAAGAAGCTTAGATACAGAAAGAACAAAAAGGAAAAACAGAAATAACCCAAAGTCCAAATAAAAATAATCACGATAAAAAACCAGAATACTGATGCGGCATACAGAATAAGAGAAAATACTTCCATACTGCAGTAGAAAAGGGAACATAAACATCAGAACAGCTAAAAAGGTTAGTTCTATCATCAATGAACAAAAGACAAGTGTAGGATGTCTCCAAGTTGATGATTGGGAGGAGTTCCAGAGACTCCTGTACAATACTAGCTATTGCTATTGTTTCTGTTGCCTACCATAATCTGACAGTAAGACCCTGCTGCTAAAGATACTGCCCTCTTTGCCTCACTCCCTGCTGGGTAGCTTTCACAGAACCAGGAAGTGTCATGCAGCTGGGGGAAAAAGTCACCAACAGTCTTAAGGAGCTGTAAATCCTGTAAGTTACCATAATAATCAGCCTGAAAAGACAAGTCCCTGGATAGAGCAGGGGCATGATTGTTACAGAAGTAGCCATCAATCTGATTGGATTTAAGTCCTCTCCACAGGAGAAAACAACTGCCTGGTACTATAAATCTGACCAAAAACTTGTTGCTTGGGAAACTAATAGAGGCCAGAGGGGAGAATGCATTATTATTTTGTTAAATCAGTATCAGATTGTCTTCTAAATACTAATCTCCACAATGGTGGACTATATCAGTTCTCAGTCTTCTTCAGAGAAACTCTTTTGCAGCATCAGGTCTTAATATAGATTCATAACTTGCCAAAAAAACAGAGAAATATCTGTGGAATGCTCAACTCCTAAAGGTCTTACTATCTACCTTGAGGATCAGGGAACAGCACAGAAGAGGGTGCATGAAGATGAAAAGACCCAGGGTTTGGGGACAATTGTTGTGAAATGGTGTCTTAAGTACATGACAAGACTGTTGTGCTCAAGAAGGCAACCTGAATAAGCTAGTCAAGGCAGTCAAATTTTAGCATAGATAAGGGAGGGCTCCTAAGACCCCAGAGGAGCTAGTGGCAGCTGACAGGGGATAGGGAAGGGTGTGGCTCTCATAGGTTAACCACTTTCCAGTGGATGATTTCACACATACTCCTAAGTAGTTGCAAAGCATGGACTTTGTACTTGGTGGTTTACTAAAAATAATAATTACATGGAGTTGAGAGAACCAGGGGGTAGTATTGAGGTTTAGGAGGGAAGTCATGGAGGGGTAAGATATGATCAAAATATATTATATACCTATTATATGCATGGACTGCTCAAGGTCTTAAAAAATGAAACAAACAAAATCAGGCAAAGTCCTGAACAGATAATTTCCAGAAGGCATACAAATGATCAATGAGCATGTAAAAATAGTCAGCACGATTAAAAATCAGTGGTATGCAAATCAAAGTGATGAGTGCCTCCCGCCCCGCCCACCACAACATATTAGTGGTTACTGTTAAAAAGAAGAAAAAATTGGCAGCAGTGTGCAGAAATGAGTGTTCTTATACATTCTGGGTAGAAATCTGAACTAGAACAACTATTATGTGGAACTGTGTAAAAGCTTCTCACAAAATCAGAACTACTAAATAATTTGGTAACCCCACTTGTACATATATAACCAGAGAAAATGAAATCAATACAGAAAAGTGATATATGCTTGTCCATGTTACCGAAGCTCATTCACAAACATGATAAACTTAGCTATCTTACTGATCGAATTACAAATTGATAAGGAAAATATAGCATACAAATATCAACGTGATTCAGGTTTGAAAATAAATTCTGTCCATTGTGACAATATGGCTAAAGCTAGAGAACATTATTTTAAGTGAAACAAGCCACGCACAGAAAGATGAACACAAAAAGATGCAGAGAAAGAATTAATGAAATCTCATTCATGTGTGGAACCAATAAAAGCTGACCTCATAAAAAGAAAGGAACGCAGTAGTTGTTGCCAGGGCATAAGTGACCAGAGGTCTATGTAGGAGGTCAGAGGATATATAATTATAGCTAGGTAACACACATCAGACAAAGGCAGAAGGCAGACTGCTTGGGGTGAAGCTGTAGGGAAACAATGAAAGGACAGAAATGGGGAATGACTGCAATGCAATTTCTTTCTTGGGCAATAAGCAGTCGTAAAACTGTGGAGATGACTGACTGGTTCTGACTATATAATTCAAATAAATGAGTGGCATGATAAGGTGGATTATATCTCACAAACTTGTTTTTAAAAACCAAAATTATTAACTGCATATTTTGTCAAATAATTCATGATAGGGTTCCTTGGAAAAAAAATGTCCAAACTTCCCTTGTCTTTTTAAGACCTTTATAATCCCTGCACTAAGTAGAAGCACCCTCAGCAAATGTGCCCTGATGACCCTATGTGCATGTGATCCAATACTGCCAGACTGGGAACTCTGATTTTCAGAGACGACAATGCCACCAAGTCTTTGCTCTGAATGTTTTGATCTAGACTGAACACTTCCCATGGACATTTAAAGCAGTACTGAGCAGCAACTCCAGACACAAACAGAAGCTTCTACCATTATGGCCCTAAGTTTGTTTGTTCTAGCAAAAATTCCTTTAAAATACAGGGCTGTGTCTTCTATTTCTTTGGTACTACTCAGCTGTATTTAGGGTCAGTACTGGACAAGAACACTTACAGATTTTGAACAAGCAATAATAAAAATATTTCTATTGACAGTTTAGGCTAAGAAAGTTATGAGCAAATGCTTTTTACATGCTTTGCAAATTTAGATAAGATGGTAAAACAATATGCAGAAACAGAAAAAAAAATAGTACAAAACATTAAAGAGAAAGCGGACATGACATTTCCTAAGTTGCTTGGGAGACCTGAATCTAACCTTGTCTCTTGGAACTGTGCAGAAATTAGAAATTTTTATTATTTTTCCATACTGTATCATGTTAGACAAGGGAGGGTATTTAAATTTTTTTAAATAAGAAAGTTGAATTGTTTATAAAAGAAAGATTAAGTTTATTCATAATTTAGTATTATAACTCATGCCTTAACAATAAAAATCCATCAAGTTTTAGAATACTAGTAATTGAGAGTTATGTTTTGTGTACTCATTTAGGAAACCAAAAGTAATGAGAAAACAAAAATGAACAAAAACTGACCACAAAACTAATTCTAGGTATTATCACATACATCGTATATTCAGAACCTAATACGTTAAGAACTTTGGTCTCCTAAAGTTAACAAACTTATTTCAGATTGATATCTTTTACCAGTAAAATAGTTCTTTTCACTTGGTTGAAGAAAGCTTGTAAATCTAGAATTCTGGGAAAAGCTAAGAAATAATGGAGAATAAAGACAGTCTCAAGGGTAAAGGATGAAGAGAATAAAAAGATACTTTAAAAAAGACATTTGCCATCTGTGCCTCTTCCAAAGATGCCAGGCAGCCCCCAGGCTGAGGTATAGGGATACTCTCCTCACAAACCTTGGAATGTATCACATCAGGATTCCCCACATGGGATACCGAGCAGCAGATGGGACCTTGTGACTGCCATGAGGTTAGGTGGAAATGGAAGGCCACCGAGGTTGTGGTGTCCACTGTTAGTTAACCTTCCTTTCATTTTTTTTCTTTAATGAACTCTTTCATTTTACAAGCTAAGTCCCCTCCCGAAAGTACTATTTATAATAGGCCTGTTATTTTAACTTTCTTTAAAAATTATCACTTATTTTTTTAACCACCTTGTAAGTTGGAGAAAGATGTTTTTGTAATTTGATACCACAAGATTTGTAGTTATACTACAAAATGACAAGATCTAAGCATTAAGGTACTCAATTACTGAAAGAGTTACACACTGACTATTGTGATAAATCAGCTTGGCAAAGAAGTATTGCCAAACATGAAAATTTGTTGATTATAAATTTATATATGTATCTGAAACTTTAAAAAATTTGAAATTGCTGTATTTTAATGTATGAAGTCTGTTCTTTTATTCGAATCTTTGCTGAGAAATAAGAGATTCATAATTTGTAAAGTATCTGACATATATGCATATAATCCCATGCTTTATATAAACAAGGACAAGTTCACTGAGTATTTGATGTAGAAGAATAACTTCATGTTTCTGCCCAGTTACAAGAATAACAAATAATTCTTACACTAAAAAAAAGGTCTGAAAATTCGAAAGCCATAAGGTATATTAAGACTATATTTTTGATTTCTTTCAGCTATTAATACCCTAAGGAAACACATAGTTAAAACTATGTTGGGATAGATTCTCCAGCTTTGAAAGTTTTCACTTCCATTGCTGTTTTAAAATAGCTGCATTTTTAAGCACCTACGAAACACATCAAACCTGACCCTGCTGTGCCATGACGATGGACACTTTCTGCTCTGGAGTTGTGCCAGCATCATTAAGAGATTCTTCAAATTACTTTTGAAACGTACTTTTCCCTCAGGATTTTCACTTATTCCTAATTAGACTACTAACTACAAGCTTTGTAATCCCTGTTGCCAAAACTGCTAAATGCTTCAATAAGAAGGAGGAGGGCATCAATGGAGCAGGACAGATGTAATGTCACTGGTTAACAATAGAGGTGTGAAGCAGCTGCCTTAATTATGAAGCTTATTAATTCATGGTGTGGAAAAAGGCTTGGCAAGTGTTCTTATAAAATACCCGATCTTTTCAAAATAGCATCAGATGGTTTAAAACTTTAAATATACATTTCCAACAATGAATACTAAAATGATTAGTTTTGACAGTGATTAACATTTATATTCAATACTTACAATCTAGGTTACAAGATCATACAAAATTTTAAAACTAACTCTAATTTATTTTTAAAATTATATGATCTTAAAACTTAATGTTTATTTTTTTAAGCTAGAACTGACATACAATATAAGATAAAATGTGTCTAGGAGAGGTTAGGTATTGGGGAGACCTAAAGAACTACTTCCTATGGGTTATGAAGCAGCTCATTATTACTAAAATTGGTTTTATTATTTATATGATTATACCATAGGAAGTTGTTGAGGCTTGTAAGTAATATACATAAAGTGCAAAGCATATAGTAGATAGTTAAAAGTAATTTTTTATTTGCGTGTTCCTACTGTGGAATAAGATTAGTGAGGAGAACAGTTTCAATACAATGCAGAATGATGAAATAATCAGCAGAAATTATTACTGCAAATATAGTAGGCTGTACCAACCAATTGAAAAACCTCCAGAATATTCTGAAGGTTAAAAATCTCCCTAAAGCATCTACAGAGCAAACAGACAGAAAAGACATGCACATACCAGGTAAGTCTGCTCCTAATGCAGCCCCGCTTTCCTGACGTACAGAGAAACAATCCAGGTCACACACACACTTCCATCTTCTAAAAATAGTTCATTGGCAGTGTACTTATTCTGACTCTTTTGAAAGTTTATGTCTTTGGTCTAAAAGTGATGATTCAAATTTGCACTTCTAAGATCTGATAGAATCAGTTCCCAATTATGAACTTGTCACAAGGGTAAGTTGCTTCTGTTCAGACAACACATACAGTGTGATCCAAAGTCCACCTTGCTAGGCTTAGCCACTCAGTCTGGCCATTCAGTATTCTCTACAATGTCCTCCAAACTTGAGGTCAACAGAACTGTACACATCAAATGTCCCCAGGAGAATAACAAGGGGGACAGAATATGCATTTTGTTTTGTCTTTAAAATTTTTCTTCTGATAACAAGCAGAGCTCTGAGTAGTTTTAGCAGTATCTAAGTGTCACTCTGCCACAGATCACAGCTTACAATTACCAATTACAATATTCACTGATAATGCCTATGATTTCAAGTGCCTCTCACTCTATACATACACAATTAGCAAGAAGGATCAACATAAAATATATGGTTAAAAGGTGACCATGAAGAACAGAGAATAACATTTAAAGCAGTGGTTCTCAACCTTCCTAATGGTTCAACTCATTAATTCAGTTCCTCATGCTGTGGTGACACCAACCATAAAATTATTTCATGTCTACTTCAGAACTGCAATTTAGATATTGTTATGACTCATAATGGTATGCAGGATATATCTGCTATGTGACTCCCCAGAGGGGTTGTATTATACAGCTTGAGAACCACCGATTAATGAATAAACTATTTTTGATATACCTATTTTTTACTGCAATCTCTGCTAAGTTCCTTACTTATTAATTTTTATTATGTAGAAGAATTTAGTGTCACCTGAAAATTCAGAAACTTCCTGTTGCCTCTATACTTTGGTGAAAGGTGATAACAGAATCACCATTGTGAAAACTACTGAGCTCATCCCAAGCATCCTGAGGATAGAGGAAAAGGACACAGAGAATAGGAATTAGTAGATAGATATAAATGGAATAGACCAATTTTTTTAAAATCAGTCATGCCAATCTTCTACTATGAAATACTGTAAAGTGGAAGGTTCAGTTCCAAAAATATTGATTAAAAAGGATATGATAAGGTGACCTGATTAAATATTTTCTTTTACTTTAGAAAGAAAAATTCTTTTCTGGTAAATACTACAAAGTCAATAAAGTCACTACATTCCTATTTCAAAAGAAATTCTATTTCCTCAGAAAAGTAGAAAGTAATTTGTAAAAGATTATACAGATGCCATGAATTCCAGTTTATTTTTAAGTCACATACATGACTTAGTGTAAAAGTCTACATAATTAATTATCTTCTCCCACAGGAGAAAAGGTGTAAGCAATTAAGAAATCTGCTTGATAATAACTGAAGGGAAGTGACAGGCTCATGTTTTAAAGCTTTTGGTGAATCAATGTTTTGATATACTTCTTTCCTTCCACAGTCATCTTCTAAAACATTTTTTTTCTGCCAGTAACAACGATACTGTGACATTTCTCAGAAAAGAGGATATTTCAATGAACATAATTTCTATATTACGATTAACACAAAACAAAAAGGTCAAATATGTGTATCTTAAAACATGAGAAATTCTTCATATAAAAAATTTCTAAAAAATCCTCATCTTTTAAATATTTTTCATGTTTTTACATTAAAATATACTTTCATTATTTCCCCCTTCCATTTCCTCCCTCCAACTATTCCTATGCACACCCTCTTTGCTGTCTCTCAAATTCATGGCCTCTATTTCTTTAACTGCTATCACACACACACACACACACACACACACACACACACACACACACACACACACACACACACTTCTAAAGAAATAAATATACCTTGTTCAGTCTGCACAGAGATATGTGTGTGGATCAGTGAATGTGCGCATGCATGCGTGCATGTCCTGGGTATAAGTGTCCCTAGAGGTAGAAGCAGGTGTTGGATCTCCTGCATTTTGAGTTACATGAAGTTATGAGCTGCTTGACATGTATGCTAGGAATCAAACTTGGGTCCTCTGGAAGGGCAGCAAGTGCTCTTAACTGCTGAGCCATTTCTCTAGCTCCAGAAATGAGATAATTTCATTGCTGACAAATTAAACTTAAGAAAATACTGTAGTGGGTAAGGAATATGGCAAAATGCTTGCTATATAAACACCAAGAATTCATTTGGATACCTCCCATCCATGTAAAGAGCCAGACATTGTGACATATACCTGTAACTCTAGTACTTGGAAGTAGAGACAGGTAGATCCATGGAGCTTTTGCCAGCCAGCTTATAGTTCTTAAACGTGCAGGCAAAGTAAGACCCTCACCCCTTGTGCAGAGTACGCCTTAAACTTAGGTTTTAGTTTTTTTTGAGGAAAAGAGGGGAAGGAAGAGTATAGTAGATTTACCATATGATACATCTTGTTCCCTTTCTTAGAAGGAGATAGATGGGAAGATGGAAGTGGCATTTAAGAGCTTTCATGGTCAGCACTCGGTAGGCAGAGGCAGGCGGATCTCTGTGAGTTCGAGGCCAGCCTGGTCTACAAGAGCTAGTTCCAGGACAGGCTCTAACAAAAAGCTGCAGAGAAACCCTGTCTTGAAAAACCAAAAAAAAAAAAAAAAAAAAAAAAAAAAAAGAGCTTTCATGGTATTGATCTGAAATAAAATTTAATCATATGGATCCTTAAGAAAAGGCTCTTTAGTAACATCATAGTACTCAACAGAGCCACCCAAATAAATGAACAGCAAGTTTTCAATCTCAGAGGGGACACTGAATCATCAGGTTTGCTTTGGGGAGTGCAAGGTATACCACTAATTTGGGCTCATATACCAACAGCACCTATTCTACTCAGGAGGATCCTACTCTGGACAGGTCATATCGTCACATCTGTTGCAAGACAGTCCTACATATGAAAATGCAAAGAACCCTTGTTTGAAAAAAAGAAGACACTCCTGTACACTCTCAGGTAAAATTTTCTGACCTGGAAACAATATAATTTCCAAATTATAAGAGAAGTTGTGAAATATATGAACCACAGTAGTGCAAAAAACCACACTCAGCATTGAAATATATAAGTCAAAGTAGCGTAAGACTCACACTCAGAATTGAAAGCAGTTCTTTAATGCTGCACTCAGGTTTCAAACGGTCCTTGAACATTTTGACTGTTTTGTGCTTCAAGTAGTAATAGGAGGCAATTCGACCACATTCTAGTGGCTCAATGCTGCGGTTATCCTATTTCAAATAAAGGTAGAACAAGGTAAGTGAAATGTACAGTGGAGGTCCACATTCCTAAGAGAGTAATAGTTCACACTGTTGTAAATTTCAATAGCACAAACCCCAGCCACCCTCTGTCAAAAGCTGGATAAGAGTCCCACCTCTCCAACTTCAATGCAGTGGGAAAGCTCCAACTCAACCAGACACTTCTCAATCAGATGTGACAAGAACTTGTTCATGGAGTCCTGGCTGACATCATCCAAGCTGTAGTAGCTAGGAAAAAAGTGAGGTCAGTTTCAAGATGTGTCTACTAGAATTGTCACATCAGCTTTATGATCTTTTCAGAATTTTAAAAGCATGAAATTGCAGTAAATAAAAAATGGAATGAAAAAGTAAAACAAACACAGTCAACATTTCCATTTTATAGGTCAATGGCCCAATACCAAACTTTGCCAACACTAATGAAAAAGAAAGTATATTTCTTTTCATATTTACAATATGTAAAGTAGGCATATAAAACGGTACATCACATAAAAAACACTTTCTTATGTTACATTTGATATTAATTCATTTTATCCATCTATTCTAAAGTAACCTTATCCACTGAATTTAGAAAGTGTGAAATGCAACGTTTGACTGAAATCACAAATGATAATACACATAAACATGTACACACACACCCCTTTTATTATAAAATTTACCCTTAACAATTTTACCAAGAAATCAGAACTACTGATCTTAGTAGTAGATGAGTGCCTCTAGGAAAATTTGAGAATTTTTCTCCTGATGCTTATGCAAAAAATGGTGTTCTAACGTCTGAAAAGGAAATCATCAAGCTAAAATAAAGCATTGTAATTTGTAATACACAGAAAACACAAACACCCAGATCTGAATATTTTCCAAATAAAATCTCTAAAAGCATGTAATTTATTTGACCATTCATTCTCTACTGCAACAAAGAAAGGCAAATGCAGAACAAGGAGTCTGTACCTGGGAAGGAACATAGAAGGTGAAAGTGACATGAACAACCAAGGCAGTTTCCAAATTCCTGCCAATAAATTCCACAGTAATCAGCTATATTCTCCATGCTGATTACTGTGGAATATATTATATATAATATCCTACCTCTCTTCTCAGTCCAAGAAAGGACCAGAGTAGAACTGAAAGTAATGTTAGAGGCTTACAAACTCTTTTCACTAAAATCCCACCATGGTAGCTTCGACATTTCAACAGGATTGGAAAAAACTATCACCAACCTCAAATGAAAGAGGCCCATAAAAAAAATCCCCATCACAGAGGGCTAGAAAAACACTGCAAAGATGACTCTTCAAAGGGACATTTCAAACTTCACTGGAAGTTAAAACTTATTTAAAAATACTTAAATGAGCCGGGCGGTGGTGGCGCACGCCTTTAATCCCAGCACTTGGGAGGCAGAGGCAGGCGGATCTCTGTGAGTTCGAGGCCCAGCCTGGTCTACAAGAGCTAGTTCCAGGACAGGCTCTAAAAAAAAGCTGCAGAGAAACCCTGTCTCGAAAAAAAAAATACTTAAATGAGGAATTAAAAAGATGTCAGGATAAAATTAAAATAGAAAGAAGGTAGTGCAAATGATGTAGAGCACTACAATGTGTCTCCACTGAAATTTATAAGACACTAGAATTTTAATTTAATCCAAGTCTTCACTGAGGAACAACCAGTAAAATATTAGATTTTATTTAGCAAAATAACCTTTCATGAATCAAGGTACAGTTACTTTTTGTTCATGGAAAGACTACTGTCGTTCAAACAAATAGCATCTTTTAATGTTGCATTTTCAATGAAGGTATAGAATAAGTGCTGAACCTCTGTATCATTAATCTAAACAAAATGCTCACATTCACATTCCAGGCCTATATGGAAATGAAAAAGAAGCATTAGAAAAAGCGAGGAACTATTTCCTTTCCCCTGGGAAATGACTAATGAGTTAGTTAGGATCACTCTTTCTGCTTTAAACTGCAAACAAGAATTCTGGACCCTGGTTTAATACCCAGCACCCAAAGGGTGGTGCACACTGTCTTTAACTCCAGTTCCAGAAGATCCTGCACATTCTTTTGGCCTCCACCTGTACCATGCAAACACATGGTTCACAAGCATAAATGCAGGCAAAACACCACACACATAAAGGATAAAATAATAACAATTCCGGATATTTGAAGTATTACAAGTACACAAATTTCTAACTTATTAAAGTCTGTTTCCTCTCTAATTTAAATCCCCAAAATATGATATCAAATTTTCTGCTATGTAAGGTCTCTCTGTATTTGACATTCTTTGGACTTGCTAAGCCTTTACATTTCCATTTTGATCAAAAACTGTCTGCATCAACTCAGTTTAATAAAGTTATTCCTAAATTAAAAATAATGCATGCAAGAAAATGCATGTGTAGTAATTTTTTAAACTAAGAAAACATCCTCAATGCAATTAAATTTATAGAACACAATATTATCATGAAACAAAAATTAACATTCCACTTTTATCTATAAATTTATCAGGTTATTAATAAAAAAGCCCATGGATACTGTTTCTACTAATAATCATTATCTTAAATATTTAAGTGGAATGTCAATTTGCCATTTTGTAATATAGTAAGTGTTAGATGTAAAAATATTTAAGGCCATAAACTATAAATCTCCTTAACATGGATGTTTTCCACATAGATTTTGCTTCATCCACTATATTTAATTTTACTTTATTCACTATAATTCTGTTTTGGCGGTGAATTTCACCTCAATGCTTTTGAAGATTAATTTCCTCCAAATAACACAGTTGGGGGAAACAGTTTGCAATCATTTAAAATCAATAGGTAAGAGAAAACAGTTGGATCAAACTAATGCTGTCTCTGAGAATGCAATTATCTCACAAAGAATTATTCACAATCCAGCCTACCGAACAATCAACTTATTCTAAAAGGAGAAATTTAAAGTTGTTACTGATACACATTCCTAAATTCTTCTGAATGTGATTAAGTTCTCATTGTCACAACTGGAAGAACACAAGTTCAGTGTGAGGAACTGAACTTCACTGACTTTTTTGAAGCACATTTTGTGGTTTAATATTCAGTCTGAAGACAAGATCACTTAAAACATTAAAATATTCTATAGAAGGGAAACCCTGTCTCGAAAAACCAAAAAAAAAAAATATTCTATAGAGTATATGTTCTATCATAATTAGGTGCATAATTATGATATATTACAAAATAATATAAATGTAACAATTATGATTTAGGAATCATAACATTTTGAGAGGTCTGATTGGATACACAACATGTTCCCTTTTTTCTTTTCATCAGTGAGCTGTTACCTCTCAGTTTCTAATCTAAGTAAAAGGACATACCATTATTTTCAATAATCACTTTACTCCCTTGAAAAAGCATGTGGCAGCTAACTAAAAAGGTCTGTTTTCATGTTGTACAAGATTTATAATTTACTGGTTATTTAAACAGCGATTTTTACACAACTGCTTAATTACAGCTAACGGGCAGAGTACAGTTTTATGCTCAGTGTGTCGAATCATCAAGTCATTATCTTCCTCCGCTACAAACAGAAAGCCTCCCTTTTGTCAGCATGCGATTTCATTTCTCTCCCAGAGAAACGCAGTTTCACAATAATTGACTTGTCAGAAACTCTAATTTATGCGACTGCGCTCTGTAAGGTTTCTCTGTATTGGACTTAACCTGCACACAAGCAGGGCTGAATATTTACAATGCCGTTAACAGGTGCTGAGTTGTTTAATGGTTCTAATAGCCAGAAGTGTGCTGAGAAAGCCAGCGGGATCGCAATTACAGGCTGTTTGAACATAACAATTACTAGTCCCTCGAGAAGTGTGAAAGTCAAAGGCAGTTTGATACTGACAGCATCTAGCACATGGGCTAGACAAGCTAACTTCTATTAGCAGTCCATTGGGAAAAAGTCATAACAAGCCTCTCCCTGAAATAAAAATTTAAAGTCTCTAAAATTTAAGCAATCAAAACCCCACACAACTTTAAAAAATATTAGCCTTTAAAGTCCCTATTAAGGAAGAAGTAAGAATTACACACAGGAACCCACAGAATATCTTTTTCCAACTTGAAACCAGATGAAATCTCACCATCTAGGAATGAAAGAGGTTTTATAGTAAAGGGAAACCGAGACAAAGTTACAGCAAACAGTTTGCATTTAATGTGAACAGTGGCAACCATTTCCTTTTTGCTTTACGTAAACCTGGCCGGATAGCTTGCTGAGAAAACTGTCATCAGTACTGAAATGCCACTGCCGTAACTGTCAGTGCTGGGAAGTCATTTGTTACAGCATCATGGTTTTTTTATGTTCAGATTATGCAGCAGTAATAATGACACAAGTAATGGAGGAGCGCTCAGGACAGCTGACAAGACCTCATTTTTGCCTAGATAGATTTAAAAGCAGAGTGAAACTGACAATGCAAATTGAATCACAAACTCAATTTGGGATAGCTTCTATTTTATGAAAACAATATATGTGTTTATACACATTTGAACAAGAGAGTATGTGCATGTGTGCATATATATATATGTATATTAGTACCCAAGCCTTGTCTATACTCATGTGCAATTGCATGTGTATTACATATGCATATATACTTACATAGCTAGCAAGTCAGGAAGAGTGGCTGGTGTGGTGTAGTGTTAACTTTATAGTGTTGGTATGATTAACTGAAGGGGCTAGAACAATCAGGTCATTCTTATTTATTTATTAATGGATTGTCATTTGGAAACAGTATCTCTTTTCTATGAGTAAATAATCTGGACACGTGTGTGTGTGTGTGTGTGTGTGTACAGAAACAAGCTTGCATATGAACATTCCTTTCACTCAAGATAATTCAAATCTCAATTTATGCCACTGGATGAAAGGAAGCACTAAGAAAAAATACTAAAGTTACACACAATACAGCTGTTAATATGAGAAAACTATAGATTTTTAAAAGAAATTTGCCTGTTTCCTCAATTCCTATGTGTCTGTGCCAAGCACTGAAGATAGATGATTTTAAAAGGGATAATAATAAAGAAAATATAGTCAAAGCCAATATGAAGATGAAGTAAAGGGATAGCTTGGACACTGTTTGTGGGAATATAAATTAGTACAGTCATTACAGCAAATAATGTGGAAATTCCCCATAAAACTGAAAACAAAATCATCAAATAATCCAGCTACGTCTCTCCTAGGGTCCTCTTTGTTGTTTAGGTTCTCTGGGGTTGTGGACTGTAGGCTGGTTTTTCTTTGCTTTATGTCTGAAGGCCACTTACGAGTGAGTACATATGAAGGGGAGAGGGGAGGAAGGGAAGGGCGTGAAGAAAATGTATAGTGCAATAAAAACAATTAAAAAAAAAAAAGCACTCTTGCCGGGCGATGGTGGCGCACGCCTTTAATCCCAGCACTCGGGAGGCAGAGGCAGGCGGATCTCTGTGAGTTCGAGACCAGCCTGGTCTACAAGAGCTAGTTCCAGGACAGGCTCTAAAGCCACAGAGAAACCCTGTCTCGAAAAACCAAAAAAAAAAAAAAAAAAAAAAAAAAGCACTCTTCTCCTAATTTTTATTTTGCCTTCTGTTTTGGTTTGCATGCTGTTAATTCTGCATTTATTTTAGTCTTGCACTTGCTCTCTTTCTTATTGTTTTGAGACAGTCTTACTATATAAGCCAACACGGTCCCAAGCTTATGTCACCACTCCTGGCTCAACCTCCTGAGTGATGGGATGACAGGTGTACACTACCACTTCTGTCTATTATTCTCTTGTAAAGCCAACCTTAATAGTAAATTTCATATATTTGAAAACTACTATTTTAATTTTGTATGTACAATAAATGTTTGCTTTGATTTACAAAATGGATCTGAACTGTGTATGGTGGCACACACATTAGCCTCAGCACTGAGGAGCCAGAGGCAAGGGGGATCTCTGTGAGTTTGAGATCAGCTTGATTTGCATAGTGAGTTCCAGGACAGCATCATAGCTAAATAGTGAGACCTTGTCTTAACTCACCCCCTCAATAAAAATAAATGGATCCGAGAATTTCTATCTTAACAGGGAAATATGAACTACTGACAAGATTTATTATGATAATTGACCTGACTATAACACAAAAAGATGCGGCTTATGTCCTGTGCTCAAACACAGCAATGGTACCCATTTTACCCATAATGAAAGACAAAGTCTTAGCCCATATGCAGTGTCACATGGTTTATTTACCATAGCATAGCAAAAACTTTTGTTTACTAATACATCTTCAGATAGTTAATTGTAGCTAGAACTTGGGCTGTTATGTTTGTCTAGCAAACACTTTACCCAGAGAGCTATTTTTAGAAAAACAAATCATTTCTGTAATCTGGGCTGATTAATTGATGTATATTTGCACTGCAGAATGACAGTTTTATTCTAACCAGAGTTGCCTCGAACTTTTACTTAGGGAGCTACTAAAGAAATAAGCACACCCAGTATAGACTCAAGAGTAGATACTTTGTATCTTAAAAATCAGCTGAAGTAGCATTTATCCATGTGATTGGAATATTGGCCATCAGACAAAACTTGTGAGGCAATGTGAATTCTGCAACACATGTTGATTTACACAGATGATGCCTACAACTGAAAAGGAAGCACACAAGTCACCAGCCAACAAAATGCCTTTGATCAGAGACCTAGTAAAATTTCCTTTTAAAATTCCATCACTGTGCAGCACTTCTAGTGTTAGGTTTAATTACCACTGTTTATTATGATTGTATGTAGATTTCCTTGCTATAAAAATGAAAGTGAAGTTATATTCATCCAAACTAAATTATCTGGGAAACTTCTTACTCATTATCTTTAATGAAAACCAAACTATATCTAATTTACATGTTCTATGTAATTAATCTTATTTTTGATCAATACTGTTTGACAGAGTACAAATGGGACTAAATTAGGGGTAGACCAGAAGCAGGTGGAGAGTGACTGAAACTAGGGAAAGAAAGATGATTTATTTTGAAATAAAAACAAAAAATGAACTTCAAACTCTACTACAGAGCTACAGTACTGAAAACAGCCTGGTATTGGCATAAGAACAGACAGGAGGACCAATGGAACCAAATAGAAGACCTGGATATTAATCCATGATTCTTTGAAAACCTGATTTTTGACAAAGAAGCAAAAAATATCAAATGGAAAACAGAAAGCATATTTAACAAATAGTGCTGGCATAACTGGATATCAACATGTAGAAGAATGAAAATAGACCCATATCTATCACCATGCACAAAACTCAAGTCCAAATGGATCAAAGACCTCAACATAAAGCCAGTCACATTGAACCTTATAGAAGAGACAGTGGGAAGTACACTTGAATGCATTGGCACAAGAGACCACTTCCTAAATATAACCCCAGCAGTACAGACACTGAGAGAAACAATTAATAAATGGGACCTCCTGAAACTGAAAAGCTTCTGTAAAGCAAAGGACATGGTCAACAACACAAAAATGATAGCCTACAGAATGGGAAAAGATCTTCACTAACCCCCCATCAGACAGAGGTCTGATCTCCAAAATATACAAAGAACTCAAGAAATTGGTCACCAAAAGAATACATAATCCAATAAAAAAAAAAAAGGAGCACAGACCTAAACAGAGACCTCTCAACAGAGGAATTTAAAATGGCTGAAAGACACTAACGGAAATGTTCTGCATCCTTAGTCATCAGAGAAATGCAAATCAAAACAACTCTGAGATTCCATCTTACACCTGTAGGAATGGCCAAGATCAAAAACACTGATGACAACTTATGCTGGAAAGATTGTGGGGAAAAGAGAACACTTCTGCATTGCTGGTGGGAATGCAAGCTAGTATAGCCCCTTTGGATGTCAGTGTGGCGATTTCTCAGAAAATTAGGAAACAACCTTCCCCAGGACCCAGTAATACCACTTTTGGGTATATATCCAAAGGATGTTCAATCGTGTCACAAGGATATGTGTTCAACTATGTTCACAGCAGCTTTGTTTGTCATAGCCAGAACCTGGAAACAACCTAAATGCCCCTCGACCGAAGAATGGGTAAGGAAAATGTGGCACATTTACACAGCAGAGAAAAAAAACATCTTGAATTTTTCAGGAAAATGGATGGAGCTAGAAAACATTATTTTGAGTGAGGTAATCCAGACACAGAAAGACAATTATCACTTGTACTTACTCATAAGTGATTTTTATACATAAAGCAAAGAAAACCAGCCTACAAACCATAATCCCAGAGAACCTAGACAACAATGAGGACACTAAGAGAGACTTACATAGATTTAACCTACATGGTAAGTAGAAAAGGACAAGATCTCCTGAGTAAATTTGGAGATGGGGACCTTGGGGGAGGGTTGAAGGGGAGAGCGGAGAGGCAGGGAGGGGAACAGAGAAAAATGTAGAGCTCAATAAAAAGATGATTTATTTTGAAGTAAAAACAAAAAATCATGAGTCACCAAAAAAAAAAAAGAGATGAAATTCATAAAACCATGTTATGAGAATAGTGTTGCTTCAGTGGTACTGTAAAAAAGGCATAATGAGGAAACTTCTGCCTAATACAAATCAAAAAATCATGTAAAAATAACCAGTCAGCATTCATCAAGAGTCAGCATTTTCAGATACAGAAAGACAAAAATGACCCAGGGTGGACAAATCAGCCAACTGTAATGTAGAATACTAGGTTGGATTACAATAGAAAGGGGGATTAGCCAGACAATAGGTGAAATCTAAATAAAGGCTGTATGTTAACTACTAGGTTTATATAAATGTCAATTTTCTGATTTTGGAAATTTTACAGTGGTTATATAAGATATATACACAGGAAAGAAAGGTTTGGAGTAAATGGCATTTCTTAGTAACGTTTTTGAAAGACTTTCTTAAATTTTTTTTCAAATAAACCCTTAGAGCTTTTAGTTTGATTTTTTTAGAACACACATAAAGGGAAGCAATCTGCAACCTGCTAATGAACTTGTTTGTCCCAAATGCCTTAACAGTTAAGGGCCACTAAGCAAAGACACAGCAATTTAAAACAGCTATGTATGAAAGGAGAAATGCTAGCTAAAACATTTTTTTAAAAGCTACCAACAGTACGATTTTCTGATGCCATTTTCCATGTTTCCTCTGTTAAAGACTTCATAATGGCTCATAATTTCAACAGGAATATCTCATATTTGACCCTTGCTCCACTCCATTTCCTCTGTATCTATTATAGTTCTCAAAAGTCCTCCCTTCTCTCTTCCTCCCTCCCATTCCCTCTCTCCTTCCTCCTTTCACCCTTCCCTCCCTCTCTCTCTTTCCTTTTAGTTTTTCAAGACAGGGTTTACCTGTGTAGCCCTGCCTGTGCTGGAACTCACTCTCTAGACCAGGATGGCCTCAAACTCACAGAGATCTGCCTGCCTCTGACTCTGAGTACCAGGACTAAGGGTGGGCACTACTACTACCTGGTAGTAAATGCCTCTCTAGTTGGCCTTTCTGCTGTAACTATCTTCTACTAAAGTGCTTAGGAATTGAAACACAGCAAAACTTATTCTGATGATGTTAATTCATGTAAAGTACTCACAGTGACTCATTCCCATACCCTCAGAAAGGATCACATGGGCGCTCCTCAACATGCTGTGTAGAAACAGACCCTTTCCCTCCAATGCATTCATCTGCTTTCTGCTCGGGACAAGCTTCACCCCCATACTCTTTACTCTCTCTGAGCACAGCAAACTTTCCTAATCCGTAAACACGAATGACTCTTCCAATATCCAGGACCCTTTGTGTTTATTTTCCTGCCTGGATGCTTTACACCTTTTCTAGTTCTGAATATCTGAAGAATCACATTATCTGACAAGCTATTGCTTTCACAGGTTTAAATATAGTTCTCTTAGAGAATTTATCAAATTCTAGTGCTTACTCATGCCTTTCCTATAAGAAATGGGAGTCACTGGACACAAGGGATGGTAAACAAAAACATGCATTTCAGAGACTGACATAATATCTGATAAGTGCTTGCTAAATCAAGATCTAATAAACATGAAAGAGAAAAATAGGATCAAATACAGCACAATCTTATCTTGTCTTGTAGAATTCTTATTAACACTAAGAAATACCCCATAATTTCTCTCATCCAACTTCACCACTCTTAACCTTTCTTTATGCAACTGTATGTCCGTTAGTTACTACCACACAGTAATGAAGATGCCTTAATGGCTTTCAGTGCTTTGTCTTCCAACTACATAAGAAAATTATCCTACAGCAATTCAAATAGCAAATGTATACAATCAACCATACTCTTATGTACTATGACTATATGGGACATTATATGATTTTCTTGTAAACTTGCATCTACAGAATGTGCTAAGAGCTGACAAACACTCAGACTTGGAGTTTCTTTTAAATGCCTGTGCTTTCTGTACATACAATGTGCAACTTCCCATTCACAGAGCCTCACACTTACCTAGGGTTCATGATAAGACGTCGGAAAAAGTAAGTCCATGTGATATAATCCATTGCATCTTGCTTAGATGTTATTGTACCTCCAGCAATCTCTGCGTTTAAGTGGTCTGAAAGCACTCCTAATAAGCTATATATTGAGCAAGAGACAAGAAATACAATGAATAATAAACAGTAATGATTCAGGTTTTTATGTTCTAAGCTATCAAAAAGTGGTTTTATGTAATTTATGTATAACAACTTTGTATAATTTATAAATAACTTATTTCAGATTATTTGGTGATAACTGTTAAAAGTTGTTACAAATTCTACAAATTCATAACTTAGCACCATGAACTTAAGAACACATTATTAACTAGCACATATATGCTTATGATTTCTTTTTTGTTAAAATGTACATGAACATGAACAGAGTGCAGAGTACTGTAGTAATATAAACCTTCCCCAGAATACCTAAAGTAGTAACAACCTGCTGAAAGCAATTACTACTACCTACCTGATGTGGGAGGGTCTTCTGTTTTAATAAAGAAACTGCCTTGGCCAGCCCTTAGGTGGGTGGAGTAGACAGAACAGGAAGAAGGAAGTGAGGTAGATGGCTCAGTCAGATGCCACGCCTCTCCTAAGTGATATAGACTGCCGTGCCTCTCCTCAGGGAGACAGATGCGATGAAGCCAGCCGCCAGGTCAGACATGCCTAATCTTCCCTGGTAAGACACCACTCGTGGTGTTACAAAGATTATTAGATATGGGTTAATCAAAATGTAAGAGGCTGAAACTAATGAGCCAGGCAGTGTATAAAAGAATACAATTTGTGTGTTGTTATTTCAGGTGTAAAACTAGCCAGGCGGCTGGGAGCCGAGAGCAGGGCAGTGGGAAGCTGGCCCGCAGCTCCACACTACACCTACCATCTGGTAAACACTCAACAAATAATAACCTTGCTATCATTTTTTCAGAAAATAATGGATATATGGAAAAATAAAACATAGGCTGGCAGGAAGGAAGGTAGAAACTTACAGAAAAAGAAGATGTGACTCCAGAGTGGAGGCTTGTCAAATGAAATGAAGAACATAAGATGTGCTGGAGTAAAGACTAAAAGGGAACTTGTGAGACAGGGATGATAGGCAGAGGCAAAGACATTTCCTCTGTTCACCCAGTGAACACTAAGTGCTTGAAAGAATAGGAAAGTTTCGTGAAATATACAAAGGTGATCAGATGTGTTGAAAGGTTGGGAAAGAACATGCTAATTTTAGTTTCTTATGTAAAATATAAACAAGCAAGCAATGTCAAAAAGGGCTAAATAATTACAAATAGAAACATATGCAAGTATTCAAATTAACTTTTGTAAAGGACATGAATAGATTAGAAAAACTGTATGTAAAAAATATTCTCTATGACAAGCTCAATTTATTGTGGCAGAGTGAAAGTGGTTACAGTCTGCATGAAGAGTACCGGCAATATCCACTGGAGGGCTGACTATAATCTAGCAATTCCCTTTTTTCATCACGGTCTGATAGAGAAACATCTGTATGTGATATCAGAAAAGTAAAATGCTTCACTGTCACATTATACACAAGAGGAGGAAACTGTGGGGCTAGAGAGACAGTGCAGCAGTTATGTGTACTTGCAGAGGACCAGATCTCAGTTACTGGTACCCATACTACAACTCCAGTTCTAGGGGATTGGATGCCCTCTTCTGGCCTCCTTTAGCATGGTAGGCATGTTGGTGCCCTTACATACATGCAAGCAAAACATTCATACATATTTAAAAAAATCCTTTAGGAGAGAAAATTGGATTGCTAAATGTGCATTAATAGAGAACTGAATTAGCTATGGAATATTTTATGACATAAAATATTAGTAATGGTCATAGCACAAGAAAAAAAATTACCTTTTTATTATACAATGCCCAGAGTAAATTAGTTTTGTCATAAATGGGTATGTTAAATCAAATTCTTTAAAAATACATATGACATGGTCATATGACATCACTTGTTTTTGTGGCGAATTAGATTCACTTATTTTCAGAAACAGCTTTTGTATTTACAGGGTAAAGTGTATTTGTGTATGTACACATACATACATACATATATATAATATGATATATATATATATATATATAGTGATGTTTTGTTTTGAATTTCTGTATTCATTTAAAAGATACAGAGGTCTATTAAGTTCTTAAGACTATTTCTTAATGAATTTTAGCATCTAAGTTATTCTGACTCCATAAAACAAACTAGAAATTTATTCCTAATGTTTCTTTTCATCTCTTCTCTCTCTCTCTCTCTCTCTCTCGACTCTTACTATGTAGTCTAGTCACGGATAATCTGGAATATGCTATGTAGACATACTCAGTTCTTACTATGTAGTCTAGTCATGGATAATCTGGAATATGCTATGTAGACATAGATTTTTCTCAAATCTGTTTCCTGAGTGCTGGGATGAAAAGTATGCAGCACCACACCCTGCAATTCCTACCTTTTTTATTACTAGGAGAAAGCTCATTAATGGCTGGCATTATTCCTTCTACAGTACAAAGAATTCAACAGTAAAGTATCTGCATCAGAAGATTTCATCATGAAAAAAATTCTGCATTCTGAATTCAACTGCTTTGACATATCTGGTCCTGATGACTTATATTCTCTTTTTTTATTGTGCCAGTTTTAGTAATTTTTAAAATAAATTTTATTCTTTGAGGTAAGGCATAAAAATTATTTTCATAAAGTTGTTCATAATATTTTATCTTTTTAATATTTATGATTTTTTCTAATCCTATGGTATTTAGATATAAACATATAAATTTTCTTCATCTTTGGAAAACATAATCAAATAAGCAAACAGTAGAGCCTGGTGGTATAATTCAGTGAGCTAAGCTTCTAGGGGGAGGAGTGTTTGGCTGGAGGCTTCACCCCAGCTCCTGGCATAAGCTCCCTCCCCTGGGAGCTGCCTCAGTCCAAACTCCACCTCCGAGGAAGCCCACCAAACGGTGTCCCCTCCACAGGGATGGTCAAGAAAGCCCACCAAATCGTTAACTCCTTCCCAGAGAAGGTTGGGACCACTCCCACAGGCTATTTAAACTGTCTCCGCCCAGAGAATGAACATGTGGTCTCCATGTTTTCCCAGGGCCACTCAGGAGCACTCCATTAAACATGGGCATCTTTAATTTGGTCTGATTGGGATTATTTATGTTGGCAGAGAGATTTGGCGTTTTAAGAAAATACTTAACATTTGGAGGGCCCACTGAGATGCCAAGCCAGGTAGACTAAACCTTTCCCCCACAGGAAAATCTTTGAGCCTCTTGTACTCAGCAGTTAATGGAAAGCACTGCTTCTAGGCTGGTGCTCTCCAAGGACTAAGAGAGACTTGGGATTGCCTGCATAGCTAAAAAAGTGTCTTATTTCTGCTCATTTATCCCCCTTAGATCTGTCTAATAGCATTTGATGACTTAAGGTACGGTAGCTCATTACTTCATTTGTTAAGTTTCCTGCTAAAATACAGACAGGTGTGCTTCTTTAACAGACTTCATAATCCAGGACTAACAGGTTTCAGGTGTATCTTCACAGGCTCAAAGTTTCCAGTTCCTTTTAACCTAAAGCAATAGCCTTTTGCTATGACAGCAAGATGTAAATCTTACAGATACCTACAGGTTCCTGGGAAAAAGTTCTGGGCTGTATCAAAAATCAGGTCTGGTAAAAATTAACAGTCTCTAGAGCCTATTTTAACTCCACCTATTTCAAGCATATTTTACAGGTCACTCCTGCTGTCTGGGCAAAGACAAATTTACTAAGTGTTGTCCAGACAACACGAACACCTGTATCAGCTTCTGGGACTTCACCATTGGTATCAACTCTCCTGGACCAAGGACACTTACCAACTAAAATCTGTTTTTTTTTTTTTGTTTGTTTGTTTGTTTTTTGTTTTTCGAGACAGGGTTGCTCTGCGGCTTTGGAGCCTGTCCTGGATCTAGCTCTTGTAGACCAGGCTGGTCTCGAACTCACAGAGATCCGCCTGCCTCTGCCTCCCGAGTGCTGGGATTAAAGGCGTGCGCCACCACCGCCCGGCTAAAATCTGGTTTTATCTGCTATTCTGTCCCACTTATACATCTGAGCCTCACCAGTACAACCAGGGCACTTCTTTGTCCCATTCTTTCTGGCAGTTAATGACTCTTCCCATGACTAGACCATTCATAGGGCCAATAAAAACAATGTATTTTTTTCTCCTAGCCACCTGCCTTCTCATCTGCCTCAAGAAACAGCTGCCTGAGATCTCCAGGATGAGAGTAAAATGGATGCCACTCCAGCCACACCTCTGGCTGAGTGTGAGCCCCCCAACTCCCAGATCTCCCCCTCTCACATCGCCCCATGCCCGCAGGAAGCAGCCAGACTTGAGCTGGTACCCCTTTATCCAAGGAGTCTAAATTTTGGTTAAGGGGCTTCATCTCTGCTCGTTGGCACACCTTTATCGAAAAAGTCTGGAATGTTTGGTCAAAAGCATCACATCAGCTCCCTCACACCCCTTTATACAAAATGTCTGGACTGTTTGGCTGGGGGCTTCACCCCAGCTCCTGGCATAAGCTTCCTCCCCTGGGAGCTGCCTCAGTCCAAACTCCACCTCCGAGAAAGCCCACCAAATGGTGTCCCCTCCACAGGGATGGTCAAGAAAGCCCACCAAATCGTTAACTCCTTCCCAGAGAAGGTTGGGACCACTCCCACAGGCTATTTAAACTGCCTCCGCCCAGAGAATGAACATGTGGTCTCCAGGTTTTGTGGCTTCTTCGCCTCTCCATGTTTTCTCAGGGTCACTCAGGAGCACTCCATTAAAAATGAGCAACTTTAATTTGGTCTGGTTCAGTCTGAGTGGGATTATTTATGTCAGCAGAGAGGTTTGGTGTTTTAAGAGAATACTTAACAAGAGGGACCGAGGCATGGAACCTGCAAATTCAATGCCTGGCTGGGGTACTGAGTAAGTCCAAGGTCCAATTGGGTAACTTAATAAAACCCTATCTTAAAATGAAAAGCAAAAAGGGGGACAGTGATATATGTAGTGCTAGGGTCTACCATGCCTCAGGCCCTAGGTTCAATCCCAAAGATCACACATATATAAAAGCCAAAGCAAGCAAACAAATACAGCCCAACATTTGGGACTGCTAAGGTCTTTAATAAATGTTTATTCTTATTTTAATATTTATTATTATTTTCATGTGTGGGTATGTCTAAGCAGGGGTTAGTGATTGTGAATGTAGTGCACTTGGAGGCCAGAAAAGAATATGGAGTCCAGCAGAGCTGGAGTTACATGTAGAGGGAACAGAATTTTTGTATTACATGATCAGCAATATAAACTGTTAATTACATGCCTCCTTATTGTGGACTCCACTGCAAAAAGAAAAGTACCTAAAACAAATACCAAGGAAAATACAAATTCCTCAGAAAAGTAATACAGTACTGAATGCTTTCCTCACAACAGATATTGGTTCCAAGAATTATTGATCTTATCCCTACAAATACAAATGAGCAAGTTAAAATTGCTATCACTCCTATTTACAAACAATGCAAAGTGAAAGGAACTGCTCAAAGTCAAGCAATTTAGTGGCCAAGCTCAGAATTCAGCCTGAATCATCTGGGCCAGAGCAATGGTTCAGTGTGCATGGCAGCCAAACAACAAAGTTTCCCTTAAAAGAATAATAACAGCTGTACGTTGTCTCACATGGTAAAGTTATGTTATGAGTATTACTAATTGTTTTTTAGTAAAACATAACCAGGACAAAAAATACCCAAACAAAATTTAAGAAAAAAAGAAAAAAAAAAGCAACCATTAAGTCTGTTTTGTGTTGGACAACTACTCCTAGGCACAGGGTCTACCCCATAGTGTGGATGATATACAGTGTTACTCCACTAGGAAAAACTGATTTTCCCTTTCCCAAGAGATCAACTGCAAATAGCTTCTTTGTTAGAGTTTTTTTACTTTGCTTTGATATTTTTTTTTTAATATTTATGATATTTTTCAAATCTATGGATTTTTGTTTTTTGTTCTTTTTCGTTTCTTTTGAGACAGAGGGAGATAGGGAAGAGGAGAAGGAAAGGGAGATTGCATGAACATGAAGTTGGGTGGGTAGGGAGATATAACCTGGGAAGAGCTGGGGGATAGGAAAGAATATGATCAAAATATATTGTATGACAAACTTATTTTCAATTGAAAAGAAACATAACTAGAAAAACATAAATTCATTATGAAATGAAGCCCATTTGTTTAAGACCAAACTTACCTTGATTCGACTGGGAAAGGTTCATAAAGAAATTTTTTATAAAAATCTTTTTTTATATCATGAACAAGAATTACAGCTTTGCCCTGGTCATCAAACTGAGGTCTCCCAGCTCTCCCCATCATTTGCAGCACATCTATGAAAGAGAAAATAAGAGGCACCCTGCAGTGACATTGAGCACGAAGTAAAGTTACCGGTCAGGTCACACTTCTAACAGCAAAGAATAATAGTTAATAGGATATTTTAAGAACATTTGTACTTATCTGATTATCACTATTATAGTCTTTAACACACACATGCACACACACACATATACATATGTCTGTGTTTATATACATAATATAATCACATATATATGTTCAAAATTTACATTAAATAAGCAATTGTGATTAAGACTAAGCTCTTAAAATGGCAGTTTACACTATTTGTGAAATAAAGTTCTCTTTTTTTATTTTTATTTTTTTCTTTCTTTCTCATGGTTTATTTTTTTTTATATTTAAAAATTTCCATCTCCTTCCCTCCTCCTCCCCCTCCCTCCGCTCCTCCTCCCCCTTCCCGCCCCTCCTTCTCCCCCTTCCCTCCCCTTCCCTCCACCCATACCTCCCCTCCCTCCCTCTCAAGGCCAAGGAGCCATCAGGGTTCCCCACTCTATGCTAAATCCAAAGTCCTCCCAACTCCCCCCAGGTCCAGGAAGGTGATCGACCAAGCTGAGAAGGCTCCCACAGAGCCCGTCCATGCAGAAGAATCAGAGCCCAGCGCCTATGTCCTTTGCTTCTCAGTCAGCCCCCGCTTCTCTTGAGTTACATGATTTAAGATGCTATTTAACAATATTGATATTGTAGGGTCTGTGGAGATGGCTCAGTGGATAAAGCAGTTCTGCACAAGTGTGAGGACAGGAGTTGAAAACTCAGTACTGATATCAAAGCCAGAAGGGTATGGCAGCTTCTCTGTATCCTAGCCCATGGGAGACAGAGACGGGTTCCCAAGACAAGCTGGGTAACTAGATTAGAAGAACTCTGGCTTTAGCAAGACCTGCCATTCTTTAGTAAATAACAGTAGAGCGTAAACGAGAAAGACAACTGGTATCAACCTCTGGCCTCCACCTGCATGTATACACACAATGCTGCTGTGCCCGCCCACATGTGCACTCACACACATTGTGAGCATACATATATACATAATCCAAACAAACTATGTAGTAATTCTATTTAAAACTATTTAGTTTTTGAAGTCTATTAATTATAGTTCTTAATCAAAACTTATTGTCTCTAATAGTTATTAACCAGTACTTTTATGAATTTGAAATCACTAACTATGGTTATTGATTATTAATAAATTGGGCAAGAAATAAAAAAGTTCAATATTTACTGAAGCATTTATACTAAAAACAAAGACTTCTTAACTTGATTATTTTATACATGAGATAAGTTCTCAAAATTAAATTTATATAAACCTAAATTGCTAAAGATGAAAGACAAGCTTAATATATCTTTGAACTAAGAAATATTACCTGTAATGGGAAAGTCCACATAACGTCTTGTTTTTCCATCATAATATTCAGTTCCTTTAATAATTACTAAGTGAGCTGGAAAGTTTACACCCCATGCTAATGTGCTTGTAGCAATAAGAACCTAAAAGATAAACATAATGTTTTATAGCTAAATAAAATGAAACTTCTATGTCACTTTTAAATATGTGTTCAAGGGAAAAGGTACCTGGACTTTACAGTTCACAAATAGTTCTTCTACAGTTTTTCGGTCTCTTTCATGTAGCCCAGCATGATGCATTCCTATCCCAAAAGCTAGAGTCAGCTTCAGGTTGGAATCTCGTATTGTCCCAATGATGTTCTCCATCTGCCAATGCAAGGACAAGTCTAAGATGCAGGTGCATCAGCTTCAAAATACTCATGCATTTCAATAACGTTTGATTGACATACCTTTTGTTTTTTTTGTTTTTGCATTTTTTTTCTGCCTTTAATGACATTATATGGCCATAAATACATAACCCATTTACAGCTTTCATTAAAGCTGGGTAAACAGAAAAGAATTCCTTCTTGGTTAAAACATATTTTTCATACTACCCATTTTATTATTATTAAACAATAGAAAAATACATGATGATAAATAGAAAATATTCTTAATGATTATAGAATATTTAAAAGGATTTAAAGTTATCTAAAAAGGTTCAGTATCATTATAATAAAAAGACACTTATCTTTTCAGATCTGGGACTAAACTTGAGAAAATGCAAAAACAAAAAGAATCTGATATAATTCTATCAGCAAGAATGTATTTACCACAACAAAGTTTTCATTCTAAACTTAGGGCTCATTAAGTTACATGACTGCCTCAGTTTCTTTATCTGTAAATTAGAAATAATAAGAGTAATTTTTTGTACGCATTTAAATCCTTTCATTAAAGTCATGTAATAAGTAACTAGCCTTATCTGAAAAATTGCCAATGGATAAAAACAGTTTGAAGATGCTTGGAGGAGGTCTATTTCAAACTTTTCTGCCAGAAAAGTTGATAACTATAATCATATCAGAGCCTGAAAAAAATTTAATCATTAAAAAGACTACTTTGTTTATTTCTTATTGCTTTGATCAGCAGCTAAAAGCCTTTCATATCTCCTAGTTGCGTTTTTGGGGGTGAATTACCATTTCACTTTAATTGATGTGACATCTCTCTTTTGCTTACTGGTGTAATATAACCAGTATACACGCTGATGGGTAACAACCTTTCTTTGCCCATAAACATCCTTATCTAGTTTTTCAAACATCATTTTATTTATTATTTAAAATAACTTGACAGACCAAATGTTTCAAAGTATTCACTTATGTTATATTAACTAGAATTTTTCTCAAACACCTACAAAATATACATTTGCCTACTATTTAACTTCTGTTGTAGTTTTAATTTGTACCTAAACAATTATATATACTTTATTTGCTTTAAAATTACGGTTAAAATCCAAAGTGTTTCTTCTTCTATCAATTACCTGGAAATGATGGCTATGTGATTCCTTGTTTCAAAGTTAAACTATACAGTTTCTTTCTTATTTAAAGATTTTTAATATATTAAAAATGTTCACATATTCTAGCTTTTTATTTTTATAAAGTTTATGTCTAAAACTTCCCTTATTTCACTTAAATTTCATACATCTACATGTTTTTTGGAACACATTTAATAAATATTCTTTGAATGTTCTATTCGTCTCCATTGTACACTGGATATAATGAATGCAACATAAATTTGATGGCAATGGCAGCAAATTTTATTTGCTTATAAAATTTATTCCTTGAAAAGAGCTAAACAGAAAGTCCAATCTCCTCTTCTTAGTGGTCTTCTGCTTGTCCTTAAAGCAGAGAGTAACCTCAGGGACAGCATAGGAAGTTTTTCCTTTCATGAGCATTCAACATCACACCCTTTAAAGGCTATTCCATTTTAGTTATTTCTATAGCCTTATCAACACATGCCATTAGTACTCAATACTGGAGGGAGAACTTGGAAAAAGATCATGTACAATTTTATATGCTTGAAGTAGAAATACAAATAAATAATATTGTCTTCAGATCTCATTTCATATTTCTTCCTCTGACAACTTCTATCATGCACAACCAGAATATATTTCCTCTTCCGGGTGTGCATAAGTAAACATCTCAAAATCTCCAATTAAAGGAACTTTATGGGGTTGTTACATTTTAGAAAAAATACACAAGTCCATATTATCCATGCAAGGAAAACTGCCTGCATTCATATTCCTTTTGTTTTCATAATAAAAAAAAACTTATAAGATTTTAGAATGTGGGAACAAGCTGTCTTATACTAATAATACATAAAAAGAAGGTGACGTTTAATAGTAAAATTAATTTATAGAAATTATATATTAAGTAGGCAATACTTTGAATATCACACACATTAGAAACGTTATTTGTCAACTTTCCCTGTGTTAGTTGTAGTGTATTAGCAGTTCATTCTGTTTCATAATATATAACAGCTTTTGCCTTTATATGTGAACATAAGAAATAAACTTCTCTGAAATTTACTATATATATGTACACTGTCTTCAATGAAGTTAGCATAAGAGAGTTCTTAAATTGTCTAATAAATTATTTTTAAGCCAGCTTCACTGCATAAGGTATTTTCAATTTATATTGATTCACTGATGCTTTTAAACTTAAAATTACTTTTAGATTTTTCAGTTTTATAAACAAAGCAAGTACATATGAATTGTGTAATTCACGATTTCCCATGACAATCATACCTCAAAAGTAATGTGCCATTTGCCATTCAAAAACTAAAACACCTTGTGACAGGAGATTTGGAGGAAGAGGAGCTATTTCTCACTCTCCTCACCTCTCAGTCACATAAATCAATGCATTAAAAAGAAAGCTTTGCCTATCCGAGCTGGCAATCCCTAAAATCCTCAAGAGGACAATCACAAAAACAACTTCATTTATTACACAATTTCTAAGGATGAATCTGAATTTTCTGAACAAGATAAGGGAAAATTATAGATGTTAATTAGTAAACATAAAATACTCCTAATAAGCCCAATGGAATTATAAAATACATTTTATTGAATTATATGTACTTGTTATTGTTTTTAAACTGAGTTTAATTTTCATCAAATTATTTTAAGTCAAGCAAAAAAATTGGGAAATTTTCAGGTAGTAAAAGCTGAATCTTTTAATAGATATTTCTTTAGCACTTTCTATTTGTCTCATGTTGTGCTATCAATTTATAAAGCTTATCACAGATTATTCTTTATACAATGCAGCAGTGTTAACATCACACTTTGTTTATACAACTTAGTATGTTTTAAATTAAAAAGTTTCATTGATTTTGAAATCAATTTAGTAACCTTTCACAACTTTGATTCAATGAAATAAGATTCTCAACAAGTATTTGGGTTATCATCTCAATTTCTACAAGAATATGTAGTACTACTCCACGAAGACAAATGGCACATTATTTATTACATAAAAATGTTTACCATAGCACTGAGAGGGTTAACTGCTGGCAATATGGATGCTACATGACTAGCTACAACAATGAAAACAATAGGAAATTTCAATTCCGATGTACGGTTGGTTTAATAAATATTTGTTGTAATGAACTGGTATTTTTCCAATAAACAACCTTTGAAATATATCAGACCACCTAATAGTTAAAAAAATATTCGAAATTGCACATAAAAGAGAAACAGATCTATATGCTTTCGAGTGGTCTGTTTAGGGGGTGGGAGAAGAGACACATATGTAAGTTGTTGAACCATTTACTTTAACTTAATAGAAATTTTTATATTTTAAATTTATTATACTCAAAAAGCTTTTGTAGAGAGATAGGATTCCATTTAAGTAGATACATTACTCTGAGACTAAAGTACATTCCAGTCAGAATATAATTCAGCAAGTTGATGACAATGCTGGCTCCAAAAGAAAGGAGACCAGATTGGACAAGAATGAGCTAACAGACTGTGCAGCCCAGTTCTGTCCCTTTGAGTGTGATATATTGTTTCAAGATGCTAAAATCCCATAGCTTCTCAAAGCATATCTGCTGTGCTGGTTTTCCCATTTTTACAGAATCCTCATTATCAGAACTCTGTACTCTTTTTCAAAGCATGTCAGACTCAGACCATATGCCACTGAATAATGCTTATCAGTGGTCTAAACTGTTCAACAGAAGATACACTAAACAGAAGAATCATGAAAGTTACAAAGACTTCTAAAAACAGGAGTAAATCAACCACACTGATACAGATGATAAATGAAGTTTAAGTATTTTTTTGTAATTGCAAAGTATTAATTTCTTAACCTGTTTCTCTATGATAAACTCCACAGATGGAAGAGGAAAAATTAACAATGAAGAATAAACATAGAACATTTTATTGATATGGTAACAGAAAAGAATTCTAGAAAGTTATTAAAAATAAAAGTTTCTAAAATTTCCCAATACTACAAAATTAGTTTTTCCTACCTTCTCTAAATGTCAATCACACTATAAAAGATTTACCATATAGCAACATATTAATTTTAAGCATATACATATGTGAATAAGGAAATAAATCTGCCTGAGGGCGAAGCTTAGCAATACAGCACCTGCTTTTCACATATAAACCCATGGGTTCCATTTTTAGTAATGCTGATTAAAAAAAAATTACATGAGAATAAACACAAATTCACACAAAAGTGTGAATTACATATAAGTAAATAGAAAACTAAACAATATATAAAATCTAAACAATAAGAGGTTTGTTACATTGTCCAAATACAAAAATACCATTTAAAATTATTTTTTCCTTGCAAACTTGTGCAACCGCTTTGGAATGCAGTGTGGAGGTTTCTCAGGAAATTTGGGATCAACCTACCCCAGGACCCAGCAATCCCACTCTTGGGAATTTACCCAAGAGATGCCCAATCATATTACAAAAGCATTTGTTCAACTATGTTTATAGCAGCATTATTTGTAATAGCCAGAACCTGGAAACAACCTAGATGCCCTTCAGTGGAAGAATGGATGTAAGAAAGTGTGGAATATATACATATTAGAGTACTACTCGGCAGTAAAAAACAATGACATCTTGAATTTTGCATGCAAATGGATGGAAATAGAAAACACCATCCCGAGTGAGGTAACCCAGGCCCAAAAAGATGAACATGGGATGTACTCACTCATAATTGGTTTCTAGCCATAAATAAAGCACATCGAGTCTATAATTCATAAAAAAATCCCAGAGAAGATATATAAGAAGGTGAATCCAAAGAAAAACATATAATTATCCTCCTGGATATTGGAAGTAGACAAGATTGCCGGACAAAAAATGGGAACTTGGGGGTGGGGTGGGATGGGGGGGATGGGGAGAGAAAAGTGTTAAGTGGAGGATGGGAAGAGCTTGGGGGAATAGGATGGTTGGGATATAGGAAGGGTGGATATGGGAACAAGGAATTGTATATCTTAATTAAGGGAGCCATTCTAGGGTTGGCAGAGACTTGACTCTAGAGGGGTTCCCAGGTGTCCAGGAAGATGCCCCCAGCTAGTTCCTTGGGCAGCTGAGGAGAGGGTGCCAGAAATGTCCAGATCCTATTGCCATACTCATGAATATCTTGCATATCACCATAGAACCTTCACCTGGCATTGGATGGAGAAAATGACAGAGCCCCACATAGAAGCACCGGACTGAGCTCCCAAGGTCCTGATGAGGAGCAAAAGGAGGGAGATCATGAGCAAGGAAGTCAGGACCGTGAGGAGTGCGTTTACCCATTGAGATGGTGGGACAGATCTAACGGGAGACCACCAAGTCCAGTTGGAATGGGACTGATGGAACAGGGGACCAAATCGGACTCTCTGAATGTGGCTGACGGTGGAGGAGGACTGAGAAACCAAGGACAACGGCAATGAACATGAACTCTACAGCGTGGATGGGTTCACTGTGAGCCTTGTCAGTTTGGTTGCTCACCTTCCTGGACTTAGGGGGAGCTTGGAGGACCTTGGACTTAACATAGTGAAGGGAACCCTGATGGCTCTTTGGCTTGGAGAGGGGTGAGTGGGGGTATGGGTGGAATGGAGGGGAGGGAAGGGGGAGGAGGAGGGGAGGAGATGGAAATTTTTAATAAAAAAATTAAAAAAAAGAAAAAAGTAAAAAGAAAAAAAAAGAGTGATCATGGAGCAACTCCATAGAGACGTAGTTAGCATTGTCCCAGCTTCAATACACTTGCATTCATGTGGCAAATCTACGTACCCACTCTCTAAAGTTGAAAATGTGAATCAGAAGACCAGGAACCGGAACATATAAGAGCCTTGCTGACAGCCATTCACATAGTACATTGAACCTTCGTCTCCAGCCAGCTATCCATTGACAGTAAAGCAGTATCAAGCTTCAGTGCAGCTACCATACTGTTTTTTATTTGATTTAAACCAGAAACACCTTAACTAGTTCTACACTGGAAGTAGAGTTATTCTCACCTTATTTGTCTTAATTTCAAATACTCTTAAACTGATAATAAAAAACATTAATCACTGAAAAAAATTATTTTTTCCTTGCTAATTCTTACTTATCATAATATACAAATGGAATCTCAAGGTAAGATATTAACATGCTTTCCTCACTCACATTTCTAAGTTAATTCCTTATACCACTAAGAGAAAATCATTCTATAAACACTTCATATTTACTTTTGTACATAGCTTTGATGCTTATTTCCATTTTTAGAGAGTTTTGATTCTAATACATGCTTGGAGAGTATGTCCATATATTGGGGTGCTTTTCAAATGCAGAACAGACTGAGTTGAAAATGAATATTACAGAGTTATCTTTTTAAAGTAGCACAATTACATTTTATTCATATGAATTAAATCATGATATGATAACCAGAAGGGCATAAATAAAAGGTCAAAGTTCACCTTATAGCTTTCAGCAGATTTGGCCTATATATTTGGCATACTCAGTGTTGCATAACCATGATACTACAAATGTTGAGTATTTAATTTTAGGATATCTGCAGATTCCAATTGGGCACCCTAATCTATAATGTTCCTAAGGTGATACTTTCTAAGCAAAGGCACAATCCATAACAGTTACCATGCTAAAAGTATATTATTTTAAAGTATCTGATATATTCTTAATGCATTTGCTTTTCACAGCAGTCCTGTGAAGACAGTTGTTATCATTCCTTTTACATGTGAAAATTTGAGGCCTAGCAACCACTTAGTATACTGGGATCGTATAACTAATGGTAGACAGTCAGTCATGATCCCAGCACTGCTGGATGTAGTTTATGCCTTCCAGCACAGTGCCCCATATATTACTACATGAATGAAAGACCACTTACAGTTACAGTGATCACTAGATCTCATTGTTCCAGACTGTATGCAGAAAAAAAGGCTAAGATTTGATACATGAGTAATTATCATTTACACACTGAAAAAATCTACTCAGATGATTTGCATAATTCTTTAGTATTTAAATATTTCTATACCTATGCCTAAAAAAAGAACATCTCAATTATCTTGTTCTATAAACTAAAACCAAATGCCATCTCTTTCAACTTCTTCATAATTGTAAAATGGCATAGTCTTGTCAGTTTCTTGTTCTTGTAGCTATTGATTTTTTTTATACATTTTTCATCTTCAAGTTTTTCTTTTTCATCATATCTAAGGTTAATATGTTGCCAATAAGCTTACTTACTGTAAATATTGCAAGTTAAAACAAACAAACAAAGCAGACCAAGTTTGCTACCCTGTGTTTGGGTACAACTTGTCACTTGCTGTATCACCCAAAGTAATCAATCTTTCTGCTCTAGTTTTTGCACCTGGAAATCTGGGATAAGAAATATGTTCTACAAATTTATGATTTGATAATAGATCCTTTAAAGAACTATAAAGTACTCCATGCATGTTACCAACTAAGGCAAAGAAAAACAGATTGTCTTCTGTTGTTTAAGGAATGAAAATTGATGATCCCAATCACACCGGTTTCCCATGAGTCCAAACTAGACCCTTTGGTTCAATGCTTAGCAAATTCACAGAGGTCTGATTTCCACACCATTTTTAGACATTTCACATCATAAGCATTTCCATAGTTTTTAAGAGGATTGAGGCATGGTTTATGCAAAGAATGGGTGCAGGGTTGGGGAGTATGTGGTGTTTCCAGCTATTCCTAAAGTTGACATTGGAAGAAAGACCTTTAGCATGAGGGCACCTGCACTAAGCACAGCAAGATCCTTGTCAGAGTGAAAATAAAAATGGGCCAAGAATGCACGTCAGTGGTAGAAACTTGTTGCATTGGTTACTATTCATGTTGCTAGGACAAAATGCCTGACCAAACTAGCTTAAGGAAGGGAGTGTTTATTTTGGCTTGCAATGAAAGTCCATCATGGTAGGGAAGGCATGGGAGTCAGTGGGAAGCAACTGGTCACACTGTATTCAAGGTTAGGAGACAGAGACCAATGAATGATATCACTCAGCTAGCTGTCTCCTTATTCAGTGAAACCCATGAGATAGTGCAATTCTCATCGATGACAGTTTATCTAGATAATCACTACACCTGTCCAGATTGTGAGAGGCCTGAAGTTTGTTACTATGTATCACAAACAAAACAAAACTCAGAAAGCAACCAGGGTAAGATTTATTCATGAGTTATTCAATGTTTTGTGAATTATTTCGAAGCACTAAAGTTAGCAAACTTTTAATTTTTTTATAATTTAGGAAGGTTTTTAGCCCATTGATCTGAATTAACAAGACTTAACTAAACTGTTTTATTTCTCATTCTTGTTTTTATATTGTCTCCACCCATATCCATTGCCTGGCTTGCTCCAGTCAGAGAGATACTTCTTTTCCTGCTTTTGATCTTTGGAACAAGCATAAATTAACTGGCTCCTTTTATTATTTTAGGTAGGTAGATCTTATTTAACAGCACATAGAAAGAAATGGGCAGTTTTGGAGCTATAGTAAAAGTAAGAGAGTTAAGAAAGGAATATAAATATAATCTTAACAAAAGCCTAATCTTTTCCCAGCATTCTGCTACCTGCTGAGAGAAGAAAGAAAAGCAATATACAACCAGTGAATTCAGAAGAAAGGGCTTTCTCCTGCTTTTGTACCTTTTGTACTCTTTAGCACTGGACGGTAAGCACCCAGAGCTATCACAGTCCTGTTGCATGTAGGACTACATGGTTGAACACCTGAGGGAACGCAAATTAGCGAACCTTGTTAGTGCCAAATCAAAAACCACTAAGCTGTGGTTCATTCCATTTCTCATTTACTCTATAACCAGTTCCAAACTGGCTTCTGTTCATAACAGATTGCTCCTTGCCAAGTTCACTCACAGGGCCTCCAAGTGTTAAATGACACTGGGAGCTTCTCTCTCATACCATGAATTCCCTTGATCACTTCATGTAATCGAGCACTTTCTCCTGCACTGGTCTATGTCTACTGGCATCTTATCACCTTTGACAGTGTCCCGTTTCCTATCTCACTTCAAAACAAGTGAGTCCCTTGTGTGCCTCTTCTTCACACTGCCCAAGGCTGTTATTAGCTCACTTGGCCATGAAGTCTGCTTGTACACTGACATGTCCAACTCCATGTGTTCACATCTGAAGTAGGTTTGCAGACCTCTTACATTTAATCACTTTGTAATTTCTACTTGAAAGTCTTAGGCATACCAAAAACCATGTCAAATACAACTTTTTAAGTTCAAATTCCCTTCTTCCTTTATCCCATTCTTTATTTCTCAGAATTTCTTTTGCTGTTTCATTACGTAGCATTATTATGTTCTGAGTTAACAACCAGAGTGCCATTCTTGATTTCTTTTTCTATCTTTCATCCACCATAAAGTCTTATTATTAATTCTAAATATATCTTTCTGTTGCCATTGCCACCAAGGCATTAGGAGGCCCTACACCACCATCCCCACTAAGTTCTACGTTTCTGTTCCAGAATTTACAAAATGTTCTCAAAAAGTGAAAGAAAGATCTGTCAAAATGGCTTAGTGGCTAAAGAATGTGCTACTCAAGTATATGGATTGGCGTTTGGATTCCCAGAACCTATGTATACAGACTGCCTGGCCATGACAAATCACTTGTAATTTCATCCTCAGAAGGTGGGGATACGGAATCCCCAGAGCAAGCTGCCTAGTTACCCATATTGGTGAGCTCTAGGTTTGACTGAGAGACCCTCCCTCAACGAATAAAGTCAGAGAGCATTTTAGGATGATTCTCGGCACCAACTTTGGGCCTCTATATGCACATATATTCAAACACATGCAAAAATGTGAATATATACACAAGAAAAGTAGAAAAAGAAAAATGTAAACAAATGTATATATGTAATTGGTGTTCCTTACACCCTCTGTTATCATGAACTGCTGCTGCCTTAGCTATGTGCTTGGTTTGCTCCCTGTCTTTTCCAACTGTGCTCTGAGTCTATCTTGTCAGAGGCCCTTCTGCCTTGATTAACTGTGTAATATCTGATGATGAACATTCTCATCTTTCTTTCCTCCCTTCCTCTTCTCTTTCTTTTTTTACATAGGTCTTGCTGTAGCCTTGGCTGGCCTAGAACTTGCTATGCAGATCAGGCTGGCCTTGAACTCACAGAGTTTGCCTGTATTTGCCTCCTAAGTGCTGGAATTACAGGCATGTGCCACGACACCTAGCTTCCTAAACCTTACCACCTTTGTCAAAAATCAAATGGTTTATGCATCAGGGTGTCCAGGCTCTTTATGGTCAGCTTTTAATGCCAATATTATGCTTATTACTACAGCTTTGAATTTGATAAATTGTTCAAAATGGCTTTGATATTTGGCCCTTTTGGTAGTTCTGTCCATATTATAGAATGGAATTTTCTAGTTCTGTGGCGACAACACTAGTACATTGATAGACATCACACTGGACTTCTCTTCTGGTACTGTGCTAATTTTTATGACAGAGTACCTTACGGACATCCGGAGTTGGCAGTGTCACAGTGACTTCTCTTCACCACAGTGGGGAAAGACTGGAGGCCTTATGGGTCGCTAAACCAGAAAGCAGAGTAACCAAGCCAAGTCTTGTGGTGGGACCTGTTTCCAGGATCCTTTTTTATTTCAGTCAGGCCCCAGCTCCTAAATGCTCTACAGCCTTAAAATAATACCATAAAATGAACACCAAGTGTTCAAAACACATGCCTGTGGGAGGACATTTCTAATCAATTCATAACAAGTAGTATGGATAGTCTGTCAACATTGGCTCTCAATTTGAGTACAAGTTGCCCTTCCTCATTTTTGTGTTCTCTTCATATTTCTTTAATTAATGTTTACTAATCTGTAATGCAAAGGTCTTTTTGCCTTATTAGCTAAATTTACTCTCTTAGGCATTTCTTCTTCATCATCATCATCATCATCATCATCATCATCATCATCATCATCACTATTTTGTAGCTCTTATAAAATGAGATCACTTTCTTGATTTATATTTCAAATAATTCACAACTGGGATAAAGTAACACTAGTGGCTTCTGCATTCATTTGAATCTATAAACTCTGCTGAATTCATTCATTATTTTTCTAACAGTTTTTGATGGAATTTAAAAAATTTTCTCACCATGTCATTGGCCAACAGTACTAGCTGCTATGGCAGGTCTTATAGCACTGTTTGGTGAAAGTGCCCATCCATGTCTTATTAGCAGATGTTAGAGAGGTCATTCATCTTTATTCAATACAATGCTAGTGGATTACTTATCATCAATGTACTTTATTATACTGAGGTGTTATAGATGTTCCCCTAGAATTGAAACATTCTGTTCTGGCTCAGGAAGTAAACAAGGAGTCCTGTGATTTACTACCCTACTCAAGGGTATATACAAGTGGGATGGAGAGTAGACTTACGGGCAGAGCTGTCTATAGCTATACAGGAGCTCCTAGGATGCAGCCTTTGTGAGTCATCAGCCTTCATGAAGCAGGATTTTGGGGGGCATAATTTCTTTATGTAACACCTCAAACACACCCATGGGATTAATCCCATTAAACTCAATAGTCCACTAAATCTAGACCTGGATGGGACCATTTACTCAATATGTGGGCAGTGTCCTCTCTGAGATGAAATGTTTGTTAACAATGCCCAAGAAAAGCCATAAATATGAAGCATGTTCTTTCTATACCCATTTTTTCATTTTGTCATATATTTTCTCTGCACTGAGATGATCATGCTTTTTGATAAAGTCCTATATTTTGCTGTGCACTACTGAAAATTAATGGTTCTCTTCTTACACTGCTAGAACCATGTTCCAAGAGCCAATTGGCCAAGGGCTGTATACTTTCTAAAATCTCACCTAATAAGCATCATTTTTTTTCTATTCCTCGTGACTTCTTAGCCTTGCTGGTTTGGAGAGCTAATATCTACAAGATTAGTAATTTGCTTGGAAATAACAATAACTGAAATATCTACACAGGGTATTTGATGTTTCCGTTCTACTTGATGGAAAAGCAAAATGTGGTTATTATCATTTAGGCAACTGATTTTGATGAAATTAGGCTGTTATCTAATAATACACAGGGAGAAAATTTTAGGTACACCCAAACTTTCCACTGTATCTATTTAAAAAATTAATCAAATTATACCTTTATGAATTAAGCATACATACAAATCTAGCTGCCAACCTCTTATGGCTATGTACTTTGGGCACTCTAGATTAGCTTAGCAGCTTGTTGAAAAACATGTCCAAGTGACACATGGTAGAGAAAATAAATAATAAATGTATTTTTGGCTTGGAAGAGTGGCAAATAGAAACAATTTATTCCCTACTCTTGCTTAGCTGCTACCTCACATATGTATCAATAGATTTCTAAATAATTTCATTTCTCTCCTTTCTTACTATTCTTTACTACTGAATGTAATATATTAGCTGTGACTTTTATAGTTTAATCTACTGGCTAATGTTTACTTTTCATTATGAACTTGACTAAATTTAGTATTATATTTCTCTGTATGTGTCTGAGGACATTTCCAAAAAGGTTTAATTGAACAAGTAAGAGCCAACCCAAATGTGGGCGGCATAATTCCAAAATTGAGACCATGGACTAGATAAAAGGAACAAGCAAGCATTTAATGGTTCAGTTTCCTAACTACAGACTCATGTGACCAGATACCTCAAATCCTGTGACCACGCCTTCCATGCCAAGATGGACTATATTCTTAAAGTCTTCCTGTCTTATAGTTGTCTTTATCAGATATTTTGTAGCAGCAAAGGAACTAATGCAGTAGAGAATACTGAGAAGGGACTACAGTAGGACTGTATGGGCATGGGTGTACCTTGGTGCAGAGAACGTGGATGAGACCCTGAATTCTAACTCCAGCTCGGCAAAACAACAGGTTACCAACAACAAAATCCACAAAGAGATCAAGAAACGTAGGTCTTTATGTTAACTGGTGCCCAAGATGGAAGTTTTAGTTGAGTTGTCCCTCTGGAGACATGCAAAAAAAGATGTTTTGATTATTTGTAAAAATGTATATTGTTTGGAAGTTTTTTTTTTTAATGTAGCCAATGGGGAAAACACCAAATTAATAAATTTAAAAGAACTATACATTGACCTGTACTACTCATGGACAGCCAGTATCCCTTTCTATAACTCCTATAACAGCCAAAAATAAATCCTCTTTTCCTGATATATGTCACAGACTAAAACTCAGGCAATCAAAATTTTCTGTTTGTCATTATGTCTCAGAGAATAGTGCAAAGACTTGGTGAAAGTTTGAGGCTAGTAGAAGTGGATGCTCTCAGTGAGAATCCAAGTGACTAATTAGCTTATTCCCAGAAACTATACAAACCATGTAAAAGGCTTCCTACTGGCAAATCCAAAGGATACTACCTTGGGGTTTCTAGCTACAGTATAGTTTTATAGGAAGGATATACTTGGAGTTGTTTTCCTACATCTTAACACTTTCCTTTCAGTCAGTACTGGATCAAGATATTAAATTACTCCTTTGCCTCTGCTAAGAAATTTAATTCATGTGTCTTTCTTAGCCAAGTTATCTCTTGATGCGCTGATTCTTTTGCTTTGCTTTCACTATTGCCTCTTCCTCAGTTACCTAGAAAGTAGTTCTTCAGCTGCAGAATGATTTGAAGGCTGCCTATGTCAGCAACAGAGTCCCCTTCAGTTGCCAAGATAACTACCATGTTTATTCAGCTTTCTCCAAGTCCTAGTTACCCATGTCCTGTCACAAGACAGTAATACTGCACAAAGAGCATTAATGATATATGACACTAACATTTCATCCCAGAAAACCTTCCTAGAATGCATCCTCTACAGACATTATAAATCGAGTTGGTTTTATACCACCTTTACACAGGGTATATCTAGAGTACATCTGAAAAGAGAAACTTCAATAGAGAAATGCCTCCATTACATTACCTGGAGGCAAGTGGTAGTGCATTTTCTTGATTAATGGTTGATATGAGAGGGTGCAGCCCAGGGCAGATGGTTCAATTTCTGGGTAGATGGTCCTAAATTGTATAAGAAAGCAGGCTGAGCAAGTCACAAGAAGCAGCGTTCCTCTTGGCTTCTAGTTCAGTTCCTGCCTTGAGTACCTACCCTGACTCTCCTCAGTGATGCGATTGTGGCCTGAATTGTAAGTTAAAATAAATCCTTAAATTCCCAAGTTGCTTTTGATTATGGTGTCTTATCACAGCAATATAAACTCTAATTAAGGCATTTAATTTAATTAGCTGGCTGTTCCATAACAGAAACACCTGCTTATGTGGGTTTAGGTATAATCACATAGCAAAACCCACTTTTGTAGGTTTTGGTATACTCAAATTGAACACACACACACACACACACACAGAATAAACTAAATGCAAACTCAATGAAAACTTTATTTAAAATTTTTGTTTGTTTGTTATGTTTTTGTGATGAAGCAAGGCCTTCCTGGATTGACACAGACTGAATGAGACCAAACATGTAGAAATAGAAAATTACCAGTTGTCATAATTTTACCAGCAAACAAACAAACAAACCATGCAAGCAAATGTTATGGATTCTACTTATCAATAGTGATAAATTTTTGTGCTAACTGAAACAACACAACAATACAATTCTCCACAATACCTGAGCTATACAGACTTCTGTAGATATCAAAGAACAAATAAAAGAAGTGCACTCTAGAAAGGATGAACACATGAGGTTCACATTTTAAAACAATGTGAGTCACATATGTGCTAAATGCAGAGCAATGTACTTTGAGCACATACCCTAAAGTGTTTTCTGTAGGTATGTATGTACTTTATACTCTGACTTCAAAGAAATGTTTCAATTAGGAACTTTTTTAGAGACAAAACAAAAGAGAAATAAAATTAAGATGAAATAGATATTATATTCTTCATACAGTAAACCATAAATAGGTAATTTACCTATTTTTAGCATTTGCCTCCTAAATTGTGATACTGTTGTAGGAATTTCTTAAAAATGAACACAAACAGTATTAGATTTCCTATGGCATCTTCAAACAAAATTTGTCGGTTCTCCCTCTCTTACTCATCCATAAAACACTCCTACTTCCTCAACGGGTCTTTTGTCTCTTCTTGAAATAGATCCCCTTTCATTAGAAAGGCTATCCCTATATTCATAACCTCCTCCCATATAATGTATACGTATAAACAGGATAAACTAGGATCTTAAAGGAGAGAGAACATGCATTTTTATCTTTCTGAGTCTTAGTCACTTTGCTTAATATAATACTTTCCAAATAACATCCACTTTCCTTAGACACAGCAATTGAGTAACACAGAATAAAATTATTTAGACATTAAGTTGTACTGTACAGTATATACATATAAGCAAATTTAAGAAAGTAATGATGAAATCCTAAAGATAAAATTATCTGTGGAACTTAGAACACTTTGAAATACTAGCTTATGATAGCATATACATTGTATCCAACAGAAAGTAACTCTAGATGGCCACAAGAAAATGAAAGGTGTAGTGATATTTTGTATGTATTTTAATAAATAAAGCTTGCCTGAAGATCAGAGTGCAAAGCTAAGCCACTATAGCTCAGGGAGTAGTGGCACACACCTTTAATCCCAGTGTTTGAGAGTCACATACCTTTAATCCTAGCACTAGGGAGTTGGAAAAAGGAATGATATGGCTGGGCGGAGAGAGGAATATAAAGAGAGAAAGACAGGAACTCACTGGAGTGTGGAGGCTGAGGTTTGGTTGAGACACAGTGCTGCCTTTACACAGGATCACATCTTCGATCTGAGAATTGGTAAAGGTAAAAGGGCTCTCTAGTGGTTTATTGCTCTGCGTCTTTGATCTTCAGCTTTAACCCCTATATCTGTCTCAGAGTTTTTATTATTCATGCTACAGAAAGGCAGAAATTTCTAATTTGTTCTAACTAAATTGATGGGTTTGAAACACTGTTCTTCAGGCTATGACCACAAAAAGAGGAAATGGGAGTGGGAATGAGAGATGATAATACAACAATTAGGTAACCTATTTCTTCAGTCTTCATCATAATTCTGTCTCAGAAAATATTTTTAAAACTGGAAAAATATTAAAAAGGAAAGTCATTATGAATTAAATCTATGAAACAGAGAAAGGACAACAAGGACTATATTTCACAGACTATATAATTTGAAAGGAAAACCTTTAATTTGTAAAAGATAAAAAGACAAGCAAAAATAATTAAGAAGTAGGTTAGCATATATACACACTAGCATACACACATGTAGGAACAGTTAATAATATGAAGTTTCGTATAGGTATTTCCAACTAATTGTAAGGCTCAACAAATCCTTAGGATATACTGAAAAAGATAAAAAAGACCACAGAAAAGAAAAATGAAAGTAATGAATAAATATATGAAAACATGTTTATCTACAAAAATCAAGGTGTAGATTAAAAACAGGATAACCTTTTATTCATAGTGTTATTCAATTACAATAAATGTGGACTCTCCTACACTAAGGTTGACCACTTCAATCAGCATAATTACTTGAGAAATCAATTAGCAGCATAAGAAAAGCAGCAACTACGGTCTGAGAAAATAATTCTAAAGAAATAAGTGCAATAAAGAAACTCGATTATTTAATTATATAAAGAAAAATCTATGGAATAGGTACATAGTGAAATAAAACAGTACAGGGACAAATTGTAATTACTTAAAAATGTTAAGGTAGTTTTAAAGTTTACTATACTGATTAGTACTTCCTAACTAAGCTGTAAACAAGGATCATGTTATACATTTTTCTAAAGTTAATGTAACAAAATTGATTTTAAGTTATATAAGGGCAAGAAATACTAAAAACTTTTGAAAACATAGTTGAATATAAAATATTAATCATTACGATATTAAATAAAGGGAATGATCATAGATCTGCAAAGTAAGTGTTTTACTAGGAATACCTGAGGATATGTATGCAAATATTAATAAGGTTGTATAAACGTAGCACAATACTGTACTCCTTCTTTCCTGTTACTTTTATTATAGAATTAAACTAAATATAACTAAGTACACAACTCCTATCATAGTACAGTATGAATTTGAAAAAGCGACTTACCTCTTGTTCATCCATATTCAACCACTGTTTTGGATCCTCTTCAGTAGCCAGAAAGGCTATCAACTCTAAAGCAGTAAGTCGAGTTTGACGTCTTGATGAGACAAATATCAAAACAGGCTTGGCTGGAGAATGACTTCTAATTGCTGTGGAAAGTTGTGGGAATGAAATATTAAGAAACTTAACAGATGCACATGAAAACTAATATAGTTCATGTGAATTCTTAATTTGGTCAGGAAATTATTATTTCAGTTAGTAGAGGGGTCTGACAGGACACTGGGAAAAATGAGAGGAAAGGGAAGATGCTGGCCACAGTTCTACAGAACACTGCCTACCTAGCACAGGGAAGAGTTACTCATCACACCAAGGTCATGCCAAGGAAGGAGGCACTAAAATGCTGAGATTCTTCACTAAGACATAGAGTCTTACTTTGAATTCTCTCTATTCTTCAGTTTGTTTCCAGGACACTGATGCTTCTCTAAGCGATATGAGAGGTAAACAGTCTTGAAATCTAAAGAGTTCAAGCAAGCTGTGCCAAATTATGAAAAAGCCCAAGAAACAACAATGACAACACACACACACACACACACACACACACACACACACACACTTCTACTTTTACTGTTATCAGTCGATGAAAAATTAAGATAAAATAAATAACTGATAAATGAGAAGAAAGTTTCCTTCTGACTTCTGAAATACATGTGTGAGGCTTCAAAAGAGAGGAGAGTACGTTAGAGATTAAGTGCCTGATGCGTATCTGAGAAGGGCATGGCAACTCGGTACACAGAAGAAAAGGGCACTTCGAAGCCTTGGTACCAACAATAAAGAATGAATAATTAATTTTAAATGAAATACTTAATGTGGCACATAAACCACCTGGATTGCCTGCAAGTGAGATTTGTTTATTTTAAAAAGTGGCAAAATGGCAGAAGAAGAATTGTTACTTAAGCAGCTCTTTCAAAACAGTGAGAGGGGGTTGAAGGTAGGGAGAAAATCACTAAAACTAACTTTATTCAAAATGTTACAATGATGTCTAACACCTTATAAGCTAACTAAAGAATTAAAATCAATATATTTAACATTTTATAAGAAAAATTTCCCCTTGTTTAGATTCCTTCTTTGAACTATGAGCTGCAGAACCTGATTTACAGGCCAAAAATCTGTTTTCAAGTGGAAATGTAAACATGTACTTGACTATATACCACAACAGAAGTTAGGCTAGCACAAATCCCATTTCCAAAATCAAAGAAGTCTAGGATTCTGTATAGGGATGACAAATAATTAATAAGGACAGGGTTGACGTGATTTCATACCTAACAGCAAATACTTCAGGTCCTTACTGCTGACTTACTATTTATACAGTTAAAGTAAAAAACTGCAAATGCTTCCTTTTCTGTAATGGCATGCAGCCATTTCCTATACAAATAAAGGACATTTCTGTAATAGATACCATGAAAAATAAACTCATTTATTTTTATTTTTTCATTCACCATTTATTAGAATACTAAAAATATAAATGATAAATCTGTTATAAATCACCTTAGAAATACAATGTTTAAAACACATACTCCTACAATACTGGTATCATTTATATAGATAATCATGAATGATCTGTTTCTTTTCTAAACCTCAACCTTTAATGTGTTTTACTGCTGCAAGAACAGGTGTGGCTGTGCAGCTCATGGCAGATTTATTGTTCATTAGTGATTTTGTACAATGCTTCTGCGGAGGTGTAAATAATCTGAACTGCCAAGATGGGTCTCCAGCCCACAATCAATACTGTGCTTCTGTCATAGGCTAATTGCGGCAGCTAAAAAGTCGCCATCTCACCATCAACAGTGCTATACTGGAGAGAATTTATTTTGGAGGTTACTTTTAATTGATACAATAAATATTCCTTCTATAGTCTAAATAAAACATGTTTCAATAAAACTAGGGTATTATTCCTATGCTTCTCCTATTTGCTTCACTTGTTAAGAAAGGAAAAACAAATATGAAACCAAAAGAATTTTAAAAAGTAATGAATTATCCAATTATTTTAAATTAAGATTTATTTATTTTTATGTTAAGAGTGTTTGCCTACACTTATGTATGTGCATGCTAGGTACCTGCAGATGCAAGAGGCACTGGATGACCTGGAACTAGATATAACAGATATGAAATCTGATATGAGGTGCTGGGAATTGAGGCTCTGTCTTCAGCAAAGGCAGTAGTAATGTTAACTATGGAACTGATACTCTGGCTACTGAATTGTGCAAGTTCTATATTTTCTGTTAAAAGTTAAAATCATGATTTTGAAAATTTATTACTCTTATTTATTATGTTTAAGCTATTACTTAACAAACAACACCTTGGGTACTAATGTAAAGCATCTACTCCCTAAAATACATATCTTATTCTGTTGTAAAGTCATTTTTATTTATGAAATACTTTTAATTTTCCATATACAATTTAACAAGTATTTATGTTCCTCAATGGGTGATGTAGATAAATAGCTTTTGATTGTTTTTATCTGTGGGACCATTATCATTCTTTGACAGAAACTGAAATGATATAGAATGTATTTAAAAGCTACTATCTAGAGAGAATGCTTATTACCATATTCCAATAATCAGATGCTTACCCTGAAATGCAGGCTTGTTCATACTAGCCATGCGTGGGCAGTAATGCTGACCTGGGAAACCTTGAATGTGGACTTCCAGAGGAACTGGGCGAACTGATGGTCGGAAGTTGAACAAACCCATCTGGTTAAACATAAAAAAGAAACCAGTTACAATTTTTTACACTGAAGGATGCATTATAACTATATAATAAAGTTAAGCATAAACAACTGTTCCTGAATAACTAATCCTTCACTCTTCCTCATACCTGCTTAATGTTGAGCCAGTCAGCAAGGTCTCTGGCATTAGCTAGTGCAGTGGACAATCCAACTATTCTAACAGGCTTCTCTGTGTGTGATGAGATAAAGTTTGTTCGAGATACAATAACTTCTAGAACTGGACCTCTCTCTTCCCCTAAGAATAAAGAATAATGAATATTATTTATTTGTTAATCCACGTTGGCTGTTGCAGGCACAAAGTCAGAACACAAAACTTTCTTTAAAAAGTGGGGGGAGGAAACTACTGTATGAATAAGCAATCTTACATTTGCACAGACATTCAAAAGAATTGGGATTAGTATGTCAAAGAGTTAAATGTACTTCTGTGCCTATTATATTATTATCCATAATAACCAAATAATGACTAAATGTCCACTTAGAGATGAATAGAGTAAATGCTGCAAACAAGTGAATATTATAAGACAATAAAAAAGAATGAAATCCTGGAATTTACATCAAAGATGAAGAAGACATTATGCTGAGAGAAGCAACCATGGACTGAGAGACAAAATTGCATGATCTATGTGCAATCAAAAAAAAAAATCACCTCAAGGAAACAGTTTGCCAGGGTGTGGGAGTGGTTTGGTAGAGGATAGGAAACCTGAGATGTTGGAAAGGTGCAGTTAGATAAAAGGAATAAGTCCAAGGGACCTAATTAGTTATATAGTTAGTGACAAATATCTTAACACGATATAATCATTATACATCAAGAATATATAATTATTTGTCAATGAAATTATATTAATAAAAGTGTGTCAAGATTTATAAAATTCTATTTTTACTTGAGTTGTACCTACCAAGCAGATGGATCTCATCTATGATGAGAATGGTAACCTGCTGAACGTAGTTCCTATTCTGCCAGCTTCGACTGACTCCATCCCACTTTTCTGGTGTAGTGACAATAAGGTCAGCCTGAGCAATGGATTTCATGTCTGGAGTCACATCCCCTGTCAATTCAATAACTCTGGAGAGAAATAAAATTGATCCCCAGTAAACATAACTTTGGACAGACTAAAAATTCTCTCTTTTGAAACAAAGTTTTATAGTAGTTAAAAGTACTCAATACCCTTTCACTTGAAATTTTCTGAAATGTGAAAATTACATGAATGCAGAAAGCCAAACAATAAGAAATACATAAGCACATATAAATTCAAATCAATATATGCAATCTATATGTATTTAAGTATTAAGCTTTGCTGAATTACACGTACAGCAATCTGTGTTATTTATTTTATAAAACTCAATGATTATCTCCTTGTCTGCATAGTGAAACAGACAGACAGACCTATTATTTATTAATTCCTCCCTCCCCCCTTTTCTTTTTTTGCTTTTTGAGATAGGATCTTATGCAGTTCATGGTAAGCTGAACTTAGTATGTGGCCAAGGATAAACTTGCAATACTCTCTGCTACTTGGCACTTTTTTTTAAAAAACCTATTTGGTTAGAAAGTGTTATTTTGTTAGGGCAGCTATTAAGAGCAGAATTATTTGCAAGCTTCACTTAATTTCTTAGACTGAAATTTTCTATAGGTAACATAGAAAACGCCAAACAAAGTGGGATATAAACAAGGTCAGGAAGGATAACTAAAGACCACCTTTCTCAGAGGCTCACAGCTTTATAGTGAAAAAGGAAGATATACAGAAAAGCATAGAAGAGTTACAGAACACAAAGCCAAATCTGGAGGCAAATTCCACATTTTCAGTAATTACTCACAATTTGCATATCTAGATTCAGACTGAGGAAAGAGAACAATGGGAAAAGGTTTGGTCCTCTAATGATAATGCTTCCAGGGCATCTATTTACTTCTTTAATGGTTTCAGTTTTACATGCTACATATTATGTGGAATATGTAATACATCCAGGGCTGAAAAAATTATAGGGAGCAGTTGCTAACGGTTCATTCCTAGAGTCATTTGCTTCAGAGAAGAGGTGGGACAGCTTGCTTCTCTCTCTCTGTTTTTAACCCCAGTACCTCTAGCACATACATAGCGCCAATCTTTTGTGGAGATATACAAAATTTTACATTTTGCACTTGTACCATTATTTACTTGGAAGTGTATTATGGAACAATCAAGCTGTCTGCAGTCTTGCTGATATACAATACTGTAATAAACAGTCATGTCAAACATTAAAATATTAACACAAAATAATGTTTTTCAAAGATCTGGTTTTTTTCATTGAGGAAGTTACATGAGAAATTTTTTTGAAGATAAAATGACAGTATTCATATTAGGTATCTAAATGACTACATTTTATACTTAAAAAGAATTGGAATATTGATATAATTCTAGTAATGGTAGAGTTTTAAATAAAAATATGAAAATCACTGAAAGCATCAAGTAGTTTTATGCAACTTCTAAGTCTGGTAGTTACTCGTACTATTAAAAGCCTATTTTGAATCAAAGTAAGAACTTACTTTTTACCAAGTTTTTCTTCTATTCTAATTTTCCAATCATCCATCCTTTCCCGTACTAGAGCTTTTAGGGGTGCAATATACACTGCCTAAAAAGGGAACAGAGACAAAAGGACTCATGAAAATAATAGCATCTGCAAATAAGAAATAGAAAATTTATCAAAATAAACAATGTTCCTTTTAACAATGAACACCACAATGTTAAATTAATAAAGGAAACACAATTAACTTTACTTATACAAAACAAGACAACTAGATACATCCTATCAAAAAACAAAGACACATTTCTAAGGCATTTAAAAAATCAGATATTTTATGATACTACAGTCTAAAATAATGCAAACAATTATGAAATAGTGCATTATACAAGACTTTTTAATCATTGGAACTCTAATTTTCCTATATTTTGTATAGACTCTTCATGAAATACCTGAGAACATTCATTAATTTTGACGTTTAGAAGAGAAATTAGCTGCTTAAGTTTAGTGCAAATCGATGCTAGCTACACATTTTAGCTGTTTTAGTTTTTGAAAAATACCACAAACTTGTCTTTGATAATCTAAACAAAATACAAAGTGTTATATGTCCCAATCTTCATTTCAACATCTTGCAATTTAGTTGATCTGTTCTAGTGTGCACTGTGTTCTTTATGGGTGAATAACCACCTAACAGATTAAAAACAGGAGAATAAAGTTATGCAATAAAGAAGAGGCACTTAATTGGAAAACCCTCCAAAAAGGAAGATGTAACCCTAAAGACTATACATACATAAACATACACAGACACACACAGACACACAAAGGAATAGAACTGACAAGATCAGTGTCAAAAATTTCCATATACCCCCTCTTTTTCTTTTCAATTTTTCTAGTTTCATATTGCTGATTTCAGGGAAGCTGAGAAGAATGAAGATCAGAGTGCAGAGCTAAGCCACTAAAGGCCAGGGAGTGGAGGCACACACCTTTAATCCCAGGTGACTCAGGAGAGAAAGGCAGAGAGATCTCTGTTAGTTAAAGGCCACCCTGGGCTACACAAGATTCAATCTCTCTAAAAGAGAAACAAAGCTCACACAAAGGTGATCTCAGCACTGGGGATCCCACACACTAGGGAGGTGGAGACAGGAGTGATGTTGCTGGGTGGAGAGGAAAACAGAAGGCAGGAGGAGACAGGAGTGCAGTGCAGTCTGAAGTTTTGTGGAGACAGATGCAGCTGGGATATACAGTCTGAGAACTGGATCGCCCTTTGGTCTGCGCATTGGTAGAGGTAAAAGAACTCTCTGCTTCTGTGATCTTTAGCATTAATCCTTAGATCTGACTTGGTTTTTATTACTAACAATTAAAATTCATGCTACAGTTATAAGGGACAGGAGTAAGAAAATGGGGAGATACTGCTCAAAGGATATGTTTCTTTTACACAGAATAAATAAATTCTGAGGACATTATGACAGTCTGGGAATTAAAGTTCAAATTGCTATGCTAAATACTTGAAATTTCCTAAGACTAGATATTAAGTGTTCTTACCACAGAGCAACTAATTTAAATTATGGATATGTAAATCATCTTAATGGCAGTAATCACTTCATAATGAATATGCACATTGGAACATCACATTGCGTATCTCAATGACAAAGTTTATTAAAAATAAAGAAATATTGAGAGAAAATTAACAATATCCTAGCATTCAGAACATTGTAGACTACCTCTCCTTATGTCCTTTATATAGTCAAATAGTCAAATTACTCTTAAAGCAGTAGCACTTCCATCATATCCGAATGATATGATTGTAGGTTGCTGTTCATCTTATGAACATGGCTATAAATCAGGTATCTTTACAACGAATTGCAGGTATAACAAAGGAAATATTTAACCAGAGGGCTCCAAATTCAAGGAAAATTATTATTATTATTATTATTATTATTATTATTTTTGTCAGGGATATTATTCTAACACTGATGTGTTCCCTTTGGAAACTTTCTGCCAGTAAATATTCTCTCTGGGTGCTGACAGTACATTTAGAACTTTCTAGTTCTGAGACTAAGAACTGTCTCTTTGGATTGTCTGTCAACATACGACTCTTTGAACAGACCTTTGAAGTGGGATACTTGTTGAAGACTCTGAAAATGGCCAGTTCGGCTGCAACCGTCTTTCCTGATCCAGTGGGAGCTCCAAGCAGGACATTACAGTCCGTGTGATACAGTGTGTGGAATATCTGTGTCTGGACTGGGTTGAAGTGGCTGAAGTTATATAGAGCTTCATATGCTTTGCACCCCAAAGCTGTGACTGGTAAAGGCTGAAGGTCCAACAATTCTGAAAAACATGAGTGGTACTGCTACAAAATCACCAAAAATACTATGTACAACACTGTATTTCAAATAATGAAAATAATCCTTAATTTTTACACAGCAATAACATCTTTATCTTCTTCACCACATCATAGGAACATAATGAATGCTGTTCTGGAAAGTTCCTGTGAAGCAACTGGATCTTTCTCTACCAAGTAGAATAAAACTTGAATATCCGAGTTCATGAGGGCATTCATGTTACAAAACAAAACTAGAGCCACCTTAATGCATAAACAAAACAAAATACCACCTACAAACTTCAGTACTGTAACATTCACTCACAAATTTTGATCTGTTAAACACTGGCCAGGCAAAGCTGCTGAGTAAACTATTGCCACAGCTATGGGGAACTTAAGAAAACTGTAATACAAAGAATAACTGGGAAGAACAAAATTTGCCTCAAGAAAACCTTCAAAGAAAGAAGATTTAGTCTTTTCATCATAATGACTAGAGACTAAGGAATTAGAAATTAAAACTATTTAGAGAGGAAGTTTCACCTATCAAAACATACCCCTATGTATCAAGACTTCATATTTTCCTACCTTCCACAAATTTATCAGTTAAAACACTGTGGTATTTCTGTCAAGACTGGTACACAGGTGAAGTTTAAGTTAGGTTGGTAGGTTGAATTTAAAAGTTCAGCAAGAGGACAGTACTCTGAATTAGATCTTTACCGTATGGTTTCAAAATGCAACATGTGGTTTATTTTCTTATTAAAAGATCTACTTAAAAGTCAAAAAGCTAATCCTTGCCTACTGCTTGGCTCTACTGCAAGGTTAGCCAAGAGCTGAGTATATGTTTTCTATGTCATTAAATTTTCTGAAAAACTCTAAATCAAGAAGGGAGAGAGGAGGAAACTCAAAGTTTGCTATGTCAAACAAGGCACAGATATGTTTTTACAATGAGTAGAAAATAATTACTGTGCATGATCAGTGGGCAATTATTGTCAATGTTCAGTGCAGATACTTCAGTGATTATACTTAATTGATTTAAACTCAATGATGTGCTTCCATGTACATTGAGCAAAATATATCCTTGGGTCACTAAATTATTCTGTACACATTGAATATTAATTGAGATATCATGATGTTAAATTTTTGGTTTTGAAAATGTAGTCATAATAACATATTATATACAAAGATTGATGTCTGCTCTATTGTTTAAGTGTGAAATAACTGATAATTAAAATACAATGATAATATGCTAGAAAATAAGGCACTTTAGCTAAAGAAACACACTGATGTCAAAATATGTACTTTAAAACACAAAACATTTCATATATCTTATAAAACTCTGGATAGCATATACAATGAAAGATAAACAGAAATGTCAGAAAGTTCAACTTCTGTGAGCAGATTATGGAACTCATACTATCATAGCTCTATCTTTTTGTTTTGACCAATCATTCTCTTTTGTCAAGAAATCAAAGAGCAACTGAGCTGCAGTATAAGGACACTCTTGAGGTAAACAAACATAATGAATAAGGTATACATTTGACCAAATGTCAATGATTAGTCATATTAAAGCCTTTTTTTTTCATTTTCTACAGGACTGGGAAGTAGTGAGTAAATTAGTAAGTCATAATTAGCATTTAATTATGAAAGTTTTTCTCTTGAATAATTATACAAAAAAGAAATTAAGACTTTTTAGTTGTCTATCAAGTAAAAATCTCTGGAATTCAATAGTCCTCAATTATTTATTTTAAAAGAGAAAGAAAAATAATGTACTGATTAATTTAAAAGACTCAGGAAAATTTTGAAATAGATTTCATGAGGTACTTGAAATTATTATCATAAATATTCATTCATACATATTTCTAGTTTGTTGCGGGAGCTCCTTCTGCTCCTTCAGCCCATTGGGGCGTGGTCTCTCTTTTTAAAAATGCGGGCCGCATTCCCACCACCTGGCTCCCAGCCACGGGCTAGTTTATGCCCCGAAAAACAACACACAAATTATATTCTTTTAAATACTGCCTGGCCCATTATTTTCTGCCTCTTACTCACATCTTGACTAACCCATATCTAATAATCTTTGTAACACCACGAATGGTGTCTTACCGGGAAACATTCAGCACATCTGACCTGGTGGCTGACTTCATCGCATCTCTCTCCCTGAGGAGAGGCAAGGCAGTCTGCCTCACTTAGGAGAGGCGTGGCATCTGACTGAGCCACCTACCTCACTTCCTTCTTCCTGTTCTGTCTACTCCACCCACCTAAGGGCTGGCCAAGGCAGTTTGTTTATTAGCCAATGAGAATCTCCATCACTAGTTTTTATAAACCAATTTAAGAATGTATTAGTTTACCTTATGAAAATATAAAATAGAATTTTACAAAAGACAACAATAAGAAACCTTTCATGATGTGTTGCTATTAGTTGCCATAAAGATAAAATATGGGAGGGAGTTGATATGAAGATTCCATGTTATTTGCAGTGCACAGTCACTGTGGGTATTTATAAATTCCCTCCAGAATAAAACAAAACAAAACAAAACAAAACAAAAAAACACGATGCCATAGTATTAAAACATTTCAGATATTGAAGAATATCAATGGGACAAAGAAAAGTCCAGAATGAAAAAAATGATAATTTAGCATACATACTGTCATACCTGATCTGAGAATACAAAAAATATAAAACCTTTGGAATAGTGTCTCACATATTTCAAAGAACACATAGTAAGCACAGTTGAGTAAAAAAGCAAGCACACATGAAGAAATTACAGCTATATAAATGGAGAAAGCAGCAGAGTAGTGCCATCCTTACTAAGTCCATTAAAACTGGCCCACTTTAATGCTTTTTCATCTCAAAATTCATGGGACTATCTTAAATTTTGCCCAATGTACATACAAACAATTTTCTCTGAAAACTCTCTTTCTAAACTATATTATCAAATAGTTTGAATTTTCATAAAGAATAACACAAGCAACAATACTTTTCAACATTAAACAAAACAGTCATTTTTGGGAAGGTAATGATTCAAATTAGTAAGCCACTTTACCTGTATGAGGAGGATGTCTCTCTGGTAGAATCAGATGTTGAAAGTTGATAATGCAAACGGCCTCAGCTCCTAGCCATCTATCAGACACTGCTCGAATGTAGTACTGAGAGGGCAAAGGCTCAAAAATAGGGATTGTAAATACCAGAAGTTGAGGTTCTTTATTAATAACCTAGTGTGAAATAAAGCATCAAGTAAATACGTCTTCTCCTACTGTAGGCTGTTGTTAAGAAAGCAGTACCTAAACAAGATACACTGACAATAAAGCACACTGGATTATAAGAAGCCCAGATGCTTAGGTAATTCAGCATTATTTTTTGTCTGATTACTTTAAGAACCTGATGTACTCTTAGGTGAGGTTTATATTTATTTTGTGCTATTTAGTATGCATTGACAGGTATCACTTTGATTTGTTTATCAGAATTATGCAAACATTATTCACTCAATTACTTAACTTCATTTTTAAAATTCTAACTGCTATACTAATATTTACATAATGTTTAAGTTCTGTGAGTACCATACAGAAATACCATAATTGCATATCATAAATGTTTAATATAAAGGCAACTTCAACAAAAACAAATCTGATGCCATTACAAGATTTATCAGCTTAAACTTCCCTTTTCTCTTTATAAAAAGTGAAACTACAAGCAAAGTATCCAATATATCGCAAGAACTAAGCCTTTAAAAAATTGTTTCAATTACTTTTTGAGATTATTTTATAATTAACATCATTTGCCCCTCTTTTTTCCCCTCCAAACCTTCCCATATACTCCTTGTTTTCTTTCAAGTTCATGACCTCTTTTCTCACCAGTTGTTACATGTATGTGTAAAATGTTCCTAAATACGTAAATTATGACCTGCTCAATCTGTATAATGCTACTTGTAGTTATTTTTCAGGGATAAATGAAGTCTTTTATTGGCAATTTATAAAGAATTTTCAATAGGTGTGTCAATCTTCTTACTATATTGTATGCATATAATACCTAATTATTACTTATTTCATCTATATTACATATTTCACAACCCTGGAAGCCATGACTTACTTAACACATGACCAAATTGTAATTAAAGTTCTCAAACAATCATCATGATGATTTACCAAAAGCATACATTTAATCACTGTCTTCCTTTAAAAGAGGCAGAAATAATAATAAATAAAGCCTTAATGGAAAATCATTTAGAAAGAAAATAATAGTAGAAATTGTTAGTTTATATTTTCTCTTCATGGCAGTAAAATAGGAAAAGTCAGAGAAATATGTATTTACCTGCTTTTTAAGAGCTAAAAAGTACTCTGAATGATAAATATGGTCATTTGTAGGATCTTCTACCCAAATCCACCAGGGTTCCCCAACTGTTCCATGGACCTAGAAAAGTAGTATTACAGTTCAAGTCAGGCTGTTTATATACTTCACAGCTATTCCTCTCTTCAGCAACTTCGTTATTATAGAGGCTATTTGTTTACTTATTTAACATATGAAAGGCAACTTAACATATTTACAAAACTATACAACTATAGCCACAATCTAATTTTAGAACATTTCATTACCTCCAGAAAAAAACAAATATATTTATAAGCTATACCTATTCACTATAGATTGCCATTTCTGAATATTTTATATAAATGGAATTGTACTCTGTGGGCTTTTATGACTGGCTTTTTAATCTGATTCATTATGTATCAGTACTTCACTCCAAATTATTGTCAGTTAATATTTCACTGGATTAATAAGCAATATTTTGTTCATCCATTTCAGGCTGCTCCTTTCTCCTTACAAGGCTCCATGTTCATTTCTTACCTAAGTGGCCACATCACCGGGGACAAAGCTGATTTTCATAAGATAGACAGTTCATGGAATTATTCTGACAGCAGGTAAAGGAGAAACTTACAATAAATTTTGAGCTAAATCTGTGCTCTAGGCTGAGGATGTAGGGATATTATTTCCTTGCTCAAATTAAACAATTTAATTTGCAAAGGGATATATGAAACTTTTGGTAAGAATTCAACAATGTCAGCAAAGTAGGGTTGAATAAAAATATCTGGACCCTGAATGGTGTGATTAACTAGAAGCCTGAAACATTCTGAGGCATGTAGTACACCTGGGGACCTTTGTTGCACAGGAAAATACACTATCTTCCATCCTTCAAATGGAGGCAAGTTCAGTTCTCCAATTTTGAAGACCATAACATTCTACTTGAGAGTGTTATCTGGACGGTTATTACGGATTTTAGTAGAAGATAACTGAAACAATAAAATTTCATTCATTTCATAAACAGGCCTAAAATTTAAAATTTCAAACATGATTTTTAATGGCTAGCTATATAAATACATATATTTTAAATACATATATAACTATTTAAATATATTTTTTATTTTAAATATAACTAAATATAAAATATTTATATTTTGTATAAAATTCTATCTTTAGAGAAATATTAAAGTAAATTTATATTATCACCACTTGTTCCTCAGAGAAATTCTGAGAACATTCTAATAGTTTATTATTAGTATTTGTAGTAGGAAATTATAAGACTCAGAAGTCTGAGCACATTAAAGCAATTGCACATGGGATTAGCAGCATATCTAGGTGATCCTACAAAACATGGCTGAATAAAAGTAACTCTAATAGGAACAATGTGGGGTAAGCACAGGTATACAGGTATACTACAACTACTAAGTGACTTTTCTTCCCCTAGGGGCCTCTTTCCAGCAGTGAGATTCTGACTTACTTTTATAGTTACAATTTCTAACACATAAATTAGTTCAAGGAATGCTGATTGAATAGTAAGGTGATTCAGAGTAGATCTTTATGTATGAGTTTACTCCTATTTTGCCTTGAAAGAATCTTTAGTAACCCAGGCTGGCCTGAACCTCATGGTGCTGAGCTCCCTCCGGGTGCTGGGACTGCAGGATGTACCAGCACAACTGTTTCATGTGGCCACAGGGATGGCATTCAGAACAACAAATACCACCAATTGTGCTACAACCTCAACATTACTGTTAGAATTTAATACATATGGTTTTAAAGCAGGAAATAACGAATAAAGATAAAAACTGAAGTAACCATGACAGGAACCAAGGAAAGACATTTTGAAAAAGAGTTATGTATATAAATACTACATATTCAGAGACATAGAAAAGAAAAAAACTATTAATTATAGCTAATGCTAGACTTTGCTACTAGGAAAAAAATCTATTAAATGGGTGACATGGAAGAAAATGTAGATTATTCTTCCGACTAGCCTAATTTTTAAAAAGTGAGAGAATGGTAAATTTACAGATTACAAGATTTAAAAATGTTTCAGTTAGCAAACAGAATATCAAATTAGTGGCCAAACTGACAATATGGATGTCGAAAATGATAACATGGATAATACAGGATAACACAGCCAGTGTGGCCCAGTTTACAGAGCTCAATCTACTGAAATGCAGTTCAATGTTGTAACAGTTAATTCAGTAGACGCTGGAAGATCTCATTGGTTGACACATCAATATACCACATTTTCTTAAAAATAGGAATAACTACTACTACAATGCTGTTAATGAAGACTATCTATCTATCTATCCATCCATCCATCCATCCATCCATCCATCTATCTATCTATCTATCTATCTATCTATCTATCTATCTATCTATCTATCTATCTAAAGGTTCTCTCTGTGCCTTTGGTTTAGATATAAGGTTTGGAGAATTTGCAGTATAGATACCTAGGTATAACATGAATTTAGATGTTTCCAGCTCTACCTGATCATTCCAAGAGAAATCCGGGTGGATATTCAGTGATACTCGGAGGACAGTCCGTGTGATGGGCTGAATGGAAGCTTCCATTGTAACAGAAGGAATCTGATGAACACACTGTTTAACCTTCAGTCCAATATTCACATGATGCAAAATGTGACCTGAAAGGAAAGCATCACATAGAAAAGAATGTGCCCCACATAATCTGACTTGTAAATGAGATTTCAGAGATGGTGATTTTATTGCTTGCTTTATGATTTGTTATGTAAAATAGCTGACATTCTTGACCTGACATGTTTGAATATTTTGTAATAGTTAACTTGAATTAGCAATTCATAGGTTAGAAAACCAGTATCAGGGTTTATTTATATATTAATAGGTTCTGAAAATTGCTGAGCTATTTGAAAAACTAAAGAGACCAACTTCTTTCTCACTTAGTTTATGACATAGTATGGAGTTATGAAGTACTTTGTGAAAATAGTCATTAATTTATTCACAGTCTATCAGAACTTTATACAACTAAGGAAATACTTCAGGAAAATAAAACATGATTCATTCGTCCATATACTATTCTAGAAAACAAAATCAAAATATAAATTACAGTCTATCAGAATACATTAACTACTTATGCTTATTTTCATAAATAATCAGATTCTACAATAAAGATATGAATGGAAGTCAGATACTGTTACAAAATAAATATAACTATACAAATGTGACTAACTAGTTTAAGCAAGCAGAACTAAATTACATTTTTTATTATCAAGATTACTTTTATCTTAACTCTTCCACAGAGAATTTTTTGAAGGGCACACATTTATATGTCATATGTTTCAACCTTGATCAAATTGGAAATTAAAATTGATGGCTTTTATTTAAAAAATACATCTTTTGACAGATTGCAACTGTAGAGTAGACCAAGAGGTGAGTTACCAGCACTCCAGTAGTACAACCCAGTCTCTAGGCCCTAGGACCCTGGGGCAAAACCCGTGCCCCTCCACACACCTCAGTAGTACTAATCAGTCAGCAGGAAAGCCTCCTGCTTATAGGCTGTTCCATTATTGGACCCTGTAATCTACAAATTCTACTCTACCACCAAATTTACCCATCCCCCGCTAGCTCAGTGGCTCTTAGAGGCACAGATTCCTTTAAGAGGTGGGTGACCAGCTACCCAGATGGATAGCCAATCTCAAAGCACTAGGCCCCAGGGCAAAACCCAGGCCCCTCCCCCACCTGCTTCACCTTCCCTAGCTGGCTAGCAGGAAAGCCTCCTGCTAATAGGCTGTTCCAACACCCTCCCCTGCCCACAGAAAACCCTGTAATCTATAAATTCTAATCTACCACCAAATTTCCCCATCCCTAGAGACCTGAGTGGCTCTCTGAGGCCAGACTGCTACTGCACACAGTGGACCAAGACTAGCCCCCTCACCCCCAGTCGTACCTAGGACCTAGGCCCCAGGGGAAAACCTCTCCCCCTCCCCCATATGCCTTAAATGCACTAGGCAGCCAGCAGGCAAACCATCTGTAAAAAAGAAGGCAGGCTATTCCAAGGGTCCTCCCTCACATTTAATGGACCTGTATTCTACAAATGCCACTCCACCGCAAACCCACCCATGCCCTGAGAACTCAGCATCTTCTTGAGGCACAGACAGCAACTGCAATGATCAGTCCAAGAAAGGATCCCTGAGACTTGGTCACCAACGACAAGGATTGGATCAAGAGGCAAAGACATTGCCCCAACCAATTGGAGGAAGAGATAGGCAGGTGCCAATGCAAGAATATATTCAAGAATGTACAAGAACATGGCAACGAAGAACCCAATGATCTAAACATTAGAACCCAGAAGCAGCAGAAGAAAATGACCTTAAATACAACTTTATGGAGATGATAGAGACCCTTAAAGATGAAATGAAAAATCCCCTTAAAGAAATGGACAGCCCAGTCTCTAGGCACTAGGCCCCAAGACAAACAGAAAATTGGAAGAAATCAATAAGTCTCTTAAAGAAAGTCAAGAAAAAACAACCAACCAGATGAAGCAAACAGTTAAAACAGTTAAGACTTGGAAACTGAAATAGAGACAATAAAGAAAACAAAAACTGAGGAATTCTGGAAATGGAAAACCTAGGTAAATGAACAGGAACTACAGATGCAAGCACAACCAACAGAATATATGAGATAGAAGAGAGAACCTCAGGTGTTGAAGACACAATAGAGGAACTAGACTAATCAGTTAAAGAAGAGGTTAAATCCAACAAATTCTTAATACAAAACATCAAGGAAATCTGGGACACTATGAAAAGACCAAACCTAAGAATAATGGGGATAGAAGAAGTAGTCCAGCTCAAAGACACAGAGAAGATAGTCAACAAAGTCAGAGAGGAAAACTTTCCCAACCTAAAGGATACACCTATGAAGGTACAAGAAGCTTATAGAATACCAATCAGCCATTGCATATTATAATCAAAACAGTAAGGACACAAAATAAAGAAAGAGTATTAAGAGCTGCAAAGGAAAAAGGCCAAGGAAGATGTAAAGACAGACCAATCAGAATTACACACTACTTCTCAATGGAAACATGAAGGCCACAAGGTCCTGGACAGATGTGCTCCAGACACTAAGAGACCAAGGATTCCCAACAAAGTTTCAATCACCACAGACAGAGAAAAAGATATTCCATAACAAAAACCAGATTTAAACAATATCTATCCACAAACCAAGTCTTATAGAAAGTACTAGAAGGAAAACTCCAACCCAAGGAAGATAGCTGCATCCACAAAAACACAGGCAACAAATAACATCATACCAGCAAACCCCAAAGAAGGGAAACACACAAACACTACCACTGAAAAATAACAGGAATCAATAATCACTGATCATTATTCTTAATATAAATGGACTCAATTTACCTATAAAAATACACAGGCTAGCCCTTCCCAGCTTGCACCCAGAACCCCCACCTCCCACCCCCCTGCTTCATCCTCCCATCTTTGGGGCCACAGAATCCCACAGCCCACCTTGTTTGGGTGCCTGGACGGGGAATTGAGTGCACCCAGGCCAGTGGAAGGTCCCCTGCTTCATTAGCCTGCCTGCAGCAATGTAGGCCCTTTGTCAGCGAGCTGCTTGGCCTGCAAGGAGACCTGACTGTCTGACAGAGGATCCATCATTCATTGGGGTGAGTTAGCGCGGGTACTACCTCTCTGTCTTCCTGTCCCTTCCCAGCTTGCACCCAGAACCCTTCTCACCCCTACTCCCCCCCCTTTCATCCTCCCATTTTTGGGGCCACAAAATCCCACAGCTCAGCCTGTTTGGGCGCCAGGGACCTGGAATTGAGTGCACCCAGGCTGGTGGGAGGTCCCCTGTTTCAATAGCCTGCCTGCAGCAAGGTAGGCCCTTTGTCAGTGAGCCACTTGGCCAGCAAGGAGACCTGACTGTCTACCAGAACATCCATCATTCATTGGGGTGAGTGAATTGAATTCATTGGGGGTGAATTGAAGTTCTAAAAGAAGACCCAAAGGGGATTATTCAGAGGAAGAAATGGGCAGGCGCCAATGCAAGAATTCATCCAACAATTTGAAAAACAACATGAAAGCACCAGAACCCAGCGAACTTATAACAGGAGGACTTGAACACACTAATCAAGAAGAAGTAAAAAAAATTGACTTTATGAAAGTAATAGAGTCCCTTAAACAGGAGGTGAAAAACTCCCTTAAGGAAATGGACGAGAAGAATAACAAAAAGTTTGAAGAATTGAGTAAATCCGTAAATGATATCCTAGGAAACCAAGAAAAAACAATCAAACAGATAATGGAAACAGTGCAAGACTTGAAAACTGAAACGGAGGCAAGGAAGAAAACACAACCCAAGGGCCAGCTGGATATGGAAAATCTATGTAAACGAACAGAGACTACAGAAACAAGCATAACCAACAGAATACAAGAGATAGAAGAAAGAATCTCAGATTCTGAAGATACCATAGAGAAAATAAACGCACTGATCAAAGAAAACAGCAAATCCAACAAATTCTCATCACAAAACATTCAGGAAATCTGGGACACAATAAAAAGACCAAACCTAAGAATAATAGGCGTAGAAGGAGAAGAATTACAGCTCAATGGTCCAGAAAATATATTTAATAAAATTATAGAAGAAAACTTCCCAAACCTAAAGAAAGATATTCCTATTAAGGTTTAAGAAGCTTACAGAACACCAAATAGACTGGATCAAAAAAAAAAAATCCCCTCGCCATATTATAATCAAAACACAAAACATACAGAATAAAGAAAGAATATTAAGAGCTGCAAAGGAAAAAGGTCAAGTAACATATAAAGGTAAACCTATCAGACTAACACCTGACTTCTCTATGGAAACCATGAAAGCAAGAAGGTCCTGGATAGATGTTTTGCAGAAACTAAGAGACCATGGATGCAAGCCCAGATTACTATACCCAGCCAAGCTTTCATTCACTATAAATGGAGAAAACAAAATATTCCAGGATAAAAACAAATTTAAATAATACATAGCCAAAAAATCTAGCCTTACAGAAAGTAATAGAAGGAAATTCACAAACAAAGGAGTCCAGCATTGCCCAAAATAACTCAGACATCTAGCAACCCTTCACCAGCACATCTCAAAGAAAGGAAACACACAATCTCTACTACCAAATAAAAAATGACAACCGGAGTTAACATCCACTGGTCATTAATATCACTTAATATCAATGGACTCAATTCACCTATAAAAAGGCACAGGCTAGGAGACTGGAAACGAAAACAGGATCCAACATTCTGCTGTTTACAAGAAACACACCTCAACCACAAAGACAGACATCTACTCAGAGTAAAGGGTTGGGAAAAGGTTTATCAAGCAAATGGACCTAAGAAACAAGCGGGTGTGGCCATATTAATTTCTAACAAAGTTGACTTCAAACTAAAATCAATCAGAAGAGATGGAAAGCGACACTTTATACACATTACAGGAAAAATCTATCAGAATGAAGTCTCAATTCTGAATATCTATGCCCCTAATACAAAAGCACCCACTTATGTAAAAGAAACATTACTAGAACTCAAGGCAGCCATCAAACCAAACACACTGATAGTGGGAGACTTCAACACTCCTCTTTCTCCAATGGACAGGTCAATCAGACAGAAACCTAACAGAGAATTAAGAGACTTAATAGAGGTAATGAACCAAATGGATTTAACAGACATTTATAGAACATTCCACCCAAACAGGAAAGAATATACCTTCTTCTCTGCGGCTCATGGAACCTTTTCGAAAATTGACCACATACTCGGTAACAAAGCAAACTTCCACAGTTACAAAAACATATTAGTAACCACCTGCATCTTATCGGATCACCATGGATTAAAATTAGAATTCAACAACAATGCTACCCCAAGAAAGCCTACAAACTCATGGAAACTGAACAGTCAACTACTGAACCACACCTGGGTCAAGGAAGAAATAAAGAAAGAAATTAAAGTCTTCCTTGAATTTAATGAAAATAAAGACACAACATACTCAAACTTATGGGACAATATGAAAGCAGTGCTAAGACAAAAATTCATAGCACTAAGTGGCCACTTAAAAAAAACAGAAAAAGCACACACTGGAGACTTAACAGCACACCTGAAAGCTCTAGAAAAGAAAGAAGCAGACTCACCTAGGAAAAGTAGAAGACTGGAAATTATCAAACTGAGGGCAGAAATCAACAAAATAGAAACACAGAAAACAATCCAAAGAATCAATGAAACAAAAACCTGGTTCTTGGAGAAAATCAACAAGATTGACAAACCCCTAGCCAAACTAATCAAACAGCAGAGAGAGAACACGCAAATTAATAAGATCAGAAATGAAAAAGGGGACATAATCACAGACACAGCGGAAATTCAGAGAATCATTAGATCTTACTACAAAAGCCTGTATGCCACAAAATTGGAAAATGTAAAAGAAATGGACACTTTTTTAGATAAGTACCATATACCAAAGTTAAACCAGGACCAGGTAAATGCTCTAAATAGTCCTGTTAGTCACGAAGAATTAGAAACTGTTATCAGAAAACTCCCTACCAAAAAAAGCCCAGGACCAGATGGGTTCAATACAGAATTCTACCAGAACTTCCAAGAAGACCTAATACCTATACTCCTTAAGGTATTTCATAATATAAACAGAACAGTCATTGCCAAATTCCTTTTATGAAGCTACAATTACCCTGATACCTAAACCACACAAAGACTCAACCAAGAAAGAGAATTACAGGCCAATCTCACTCATGAACATTGACGCAAAAATTCTCAATAAAATACTGGCAAACCGAATCCAAGAACATTAGAAAAATTATCCACTACGATCAAGTAGGCGTCATCCCAGAGATGCAGGGCTGGTTCAACATACGAAAATCTATTAATGGAATCCACCATATAAATAAACTGAAGGATAAAAACCATATGATCATCTCATTAGATGCAGAAAAAGCATTTGACAAAATTCAAAACCCCTTTATGATAAAGGTCTTGGAGAGATTAGGGATACAGGGGTCATTCCTAAATATAATAAAGGCTATTTACAGCAAGCCGACAGCTAACATCAAATTAAATGGAGAGAAACTCAAGGCCATCCCATTAAATTCAGGAACACGACAAGGCTGTCCACTCTCTCCTTATCTCTTCAGTATAGTGCTTGAAGTTCGAGCAATAGCAATAAGACAAAACAAGGGGATCAAGGGGATTCGAATTGGAAAGGAAGAAGTTAAACTTTGTTATTTGCAGATGATATGATAGTGTACATAAGCGACCTGAAAAACTCCACCAAAGAACTCCTAAAGCTGATAAACTCCTTTAGTATCGTGGCAGGATACAAGATCAACTCTAAAAAATCAGTTGCCCTCCTATATACAAAGGATAAGGAAGCAGAGAAAGAAATCAGAGAAGCGTCACCTTTCACGATAGCCACAAACAGTATAAAATATCTTGGGGTAACTCTAACCAAGGAAGTGAAAGACCTATTTGACAAGAACTTTAAGTCTGCCACATTCAGAGAGTCCGGTTTGGTCCCCTGTTCCATCAGTCCCATTCCAACTGGACTTGGTGGTCTCCCATTAGATCTGTCCCACCGTCTCAATTGGTAAACGCACTCCTCATGGTCCTGACTTCCTTGCTCATGACCTCCCTCCTTTTGCTCCCCATCAGGACTTTGGGAGCTCAGTCCGGTGCTCCTACAAACTGGACTCTCTGAATATGGCTGACGGTGGAGGAGGACTGAGAAACCAAGGACAACGGCAATAAACATGAACTCTACAGCATGGACGGGCTCACTGTGAGCCTTGTCAGTTTGGTTGCTCACCTTCCTGGACTTAGTGGGAGCTGGGAGGACCTTGGACTTAACATAGTGAAGGGAACCCTGATGGCTCTTTTTGTCTTGGAGAGGGGTGGAATGGGGGTATGGGTGCAAGGGAGGAGAGGGAAGGAGGAGGAGGGGAGGAGATGGAAATCTTTAATAAAAAAAATGAGTAAAAAAAAAGAACTTTAAGTCTTTGAAGAAAGAAATTGAAGAGGATACCAGAAAATGGAAGGATCTCCCTTGCTCTTGGATTGGGAGGATCAACATAGAAAAAATGGCAATACTACCAAAGGCAATCTATAGATTTAATGCAATCCCCTTAAAGATCCCATCAAAATTCTTCATAGATCTTGAGAGGACAATAATCAACTTTATATGGAAGAACAAGAAACCCAGGATAGCCAAAACAATCTTATACAATAAAGGAACTTCTGGAGGCATTACCATCCCTGACTTCAAACTCTATTACAGAGCTACAGAATTGAAAACAGCTTGGTATTGGCATAAAAATAGAGAAGTCGACCAATGGAATCGTATAGAAGACCCAGATCTTAACCCACAAACCTATGAACACTTGATTTTTGATAAAGGAGCTAAAAGCACACAATGGAAGAAAGAAAGCATCTTCAACAAATGGTGCTGGCATAACTGGATGTCAACCTTTAGAAGAATGAAAGTAGATCCGTGTCTATCACCATGCACAAAACTCAAGTCCAAATGGATTAAAGACCTCAATATTAATCTGAACACATTGAGCTTGATAGAGGAGAAAGTGGGAAGTACTCTACAACATTTGGGCACAGGAGACCGCTTCCTACGTATAGCCCTAGCAGCACAGACATTAAGGGCAACATTGAATAAATGGGACCTCCTGAAGTAAAGCAAAGGACACTGTCACTAAGACAAAAAGGCAGCCTACTGACTGGAAAAGATCTTCACCAACCCTGCAACTGACAAAGGTCTGATCTCTAAAATATATAAGGAACTCAAGAGACTAGACTGTAAAATGCTAATTAACCCAATTAAAAAATGGGGCACTGAACTGAACAGAGAATTCTCAACAGAAGAAGTTCGAATGGCCAAAAGACACTTAAGGGCATGCTCAACCTCCTTAGCAATCAGGGAAATGCAAATCAAAACAATGCTGAGATACCATCTTACACCTGTCAGATTGGCTAAAATCAAAAACACCAATGATAACCTTTGCTGGAGAGGATGTGGAGTAAGGGGTACACTCATCCACTGCTGGTGGGAATGCAAACTTGTGCAACCGCTTTGGAAAGCAGTGTGGAGGTTTCTCAGGAAATTTGGGATCAACCTACCCCAGGACCCAGCAATCCCACTCTTGGGAATTTACCCAAGAGATGCCCAATCATATTACAAAAGCATTTGTTCAACTATGTTTATAGCAGCATTATTTGTAATAGCCAGAACCTGGAAACAACCTAGATGCCCTTCAGTGGAAGAATGGATGAAGAAAGTGTGGAATATATACATATTAGAGTACTACTCGGCAGTAAAAAACAATGACATCTTGAAGTTTGCATGCAAGTGGATGGAAATAGAAAACACCATCCTGAGTGAGGTAACCCAGGCCCAAAAAGATGAACATGGGATGTACTCACTCATAATTGGTTTCTAGCCATAAATAAAGGACATTGAGCCTATAATTCGTAAAAAATCCTAGAGAAGCTATATAAGAAGGTGAACCCAAAGAAAAACATATAGTTATCCTCCTGGATATTGGAAGTAGACAAGATTGCAGGACAAAAAATGGGAACATGGGGGTGGGGTGGGATGGGGGGATGGGGGGATGGGGAGAGAAAAGTGTGAAGTGGAAGATGGGAAGAGCTTGGGGGAATAGGATGGTTGGGATATAGGAAGGGTGGATATGGGAACAAGGAATTATATATCTTAATTAAGGGAGCCATTCTAGGGTTGGCAGAGACTTGACTCTAGAGGGGTTCCCAGGTGTCCAGGAAGATGCTCCCAGCTAGTCCTTGGGCAGCTGAGGAGAGGGTGCCAGAAATGTCCAGATCCTATTGCCATACTCATGAATATCTTGCATATTACCATAGAACCTTCACCTGGCATTGGATGGAGAAAATGACAGAGCCCCACATAGGAGCACCGGATTGAGCTCCCAAGGTCCCGATGAGGAGCAAAAGGAGGGAGATCATGAGCAAGGAAGTCAGGACCGTGAGGAGTGCGTTTACCCATTGAGATGGTGGGACAGATCTAACGGGAGACCACCAAGTCCAGTTGGAATGGGACTGATGGAACAGGGGACCAAACCGGACTCTCTGAATGTGGCTGACGGTGGAGGAGGACTGAGAAACCAAGGACAAAGGCGATGAGCATGAACTCTACAGCATAGAGGGGCTCACTGTGAGCCTTGTCAGTTTGGTTGCTCACCTTCCTGGACTTAGGGGGACCTGGGAGGACCTTGGACTTAACATAGTGAAGGGAACTCTGATGGCTCTGTGGCTTGGAGAGGGGTGGAGTGGGGGTATGGGTGGAATGGAGGGGAGGGAAGGAGGAGGAGGAGGGGAGGAGGAGATGGAAATTTTTAATAAAAAAATGAGAAAAAAATACACAGGCTAACAGAATGGATATAAAAACAGGATCCATCCTTCAGCTGCATATTCACCCAGGAATAGTAGATGAAAGGAAATAATTAAATTGAAGGCTGAAACCAATAAAATAGAAACAAAGAAAACAATACAAAGAATCAATGAAACAAAGATCTGGTTCTTTGAGAAAATCAAGATAGACAAACCCTTATCCAAACTAATCAAAAGGTAGAAAGAACATTCAAATTAACAAATCAGAAATAAAAAGGGGGACATAACAACAGACACTTAGGAAATCCAGAAAATCATTAGGAAATACTTAAAACACCTACACATGACAAAACGGAAATATCTAAAAGAAATGGACGATTTTCTGGAAAGGTAACAAATACCAAAATTAAATCAAGACCAGATGAACTATTTAAATAGACCCCTAAAGAAATATAAGCGAAATAAAGCCCAGGGTGAGGCGATTTTGACACAGAAATCTACCAGAATTTCAAAGAAGAGCTAAGATATTGCAATATTCCTCAAATTGTTACACACAATAGAGAAAGAAAGATTATTGCAAAACTCTTTTTATGAGGCTTTAGTTCCCATGATACCCACATCTCACAAAGAAACAACTAATAAAGCGAATTACATACCAATCTCCCTCATGAACAATGATGCAAAAATACTCAGTAAAACACAGGCAAACTGAATACAATAACACATCAAAAAATAATCTAACATAATCAATGTTGGCTTCATTCCAGAGATACAGGAATGGTTCAATATACAAAAATCTATCAATATAATCCACAAAATAAATAAGCTGAAAGAAAAAAAAGATATATCATCATGTCATTAGATGCTGAAAAAACATTAAACAAAATCCCATAGCCCTTCATGATAAATGTCTCAGGAGATCAGGTACACAAGGAATGTATCTAAACATAATAAAAGCTATATCAAGGACGTTATCAGACAACATCAAATTAAATGGAGAGAAACTCAAATAGATTCCACTAAGATCAGGAACAAGACAAGGCTGTCCATTCTCTCCATATCTATTCAACATACTACTTGATGGTCTAGGTAGAGCAATAAGACAACAAAAGGAAATAAAGAGGATAAAAATTGTAAGGAAGAAGTCAAATTTTCACTATTTGCAGAAGATAATAGTATACATAAGTAATCCCAAAAATTCTACAAGAGGAGTTGGACAGTGGATAAACACCTTCAGCAATGTGACAGGATAAAGATTAAGTAAAATAAAAAATCAGTAGCCCTCCTATATACAGAGAAAGAAAGCAGGGCTGGGGTGGCGCATGCCTTTAATCCCAGCACTAGGGAGGCAGAGGCAGATGGATCTCTGTGAGTTCAAGGCCAGCCTAGTCTACAAGATATAGTTCCAGGACAGGCACCAAAGCTACAGAGAAATCTTGTCTCAATAAACCGAGAAAGAGAGAGAGAGAGAGAGAGAGAGAGAGGAGAGAGAGGAGAGAGAGAGAGAGGAGAGAGAGAGAGAGAGAGAGAGAGAGAGAGATCAGAGAAAATCACCCATTACAATAGCCACAAATAACATAAAATATCTTGGGGTAACACTAACCAGAGATGTGAGAGGCCTTTACGACAAGAACTTTAAGTCTTTGAAGAAAAGAAAATTGAAGAAGATATTAGAAAATGGAAAGATCTTCCATGCTCTTGGATAGGTAGGATCAACATAATAAAAATGGCAATCCTACCAACAGCAATCTATAGATTCAATGCAATCCCCATCAAAATCGCAGCACAATTCTTCATAGACCCTGCAAGAACAATACTCAACTTCAAATGGTAAAGGTAAAAACCCCAGATAGCTAACAGTCCTATACAATAAAGGAACTTAAGGACACATCACGATCCTTGACATCAAGCTCTATCATAGAGCTACTGTAATAAAAATGGCTTGGTACTGGCATAAAAACAGACAGGTGGACCAATGGAATCGAATAAAAGGCCCTGATATTAATCCCTAAACCTATGAACACCCTATTTTTAACAAAGAAGCTAAAATTATACAACAGAAAAAAGAAAGCATCTTCAGTAAATGGTGCTGGCATAATTGGATATCAACATATAGAAGAATGTATATAGATCCATATCTATCCCCATTACAAAACTCAAGTCCAAATGGATGTAAGACCTCAAAATAAGTCCAATCACACTGAACCTCAATAGAAGAGAAAGTGGAAAGTAGCTTTGAATGCTTAGCATAGGAGACGACTTCCTAAATATAACACCAGTAGCACAGTCACTGAGAGCAACAATAAATAAATGGGAGCTTCAGAAACTGAGAAGTTTCTGTAAGATAAAGGACACTGTCAACAAGACAAAACAGCAGCCTACAGAATGGGAAAAGATCTTCACCGACTCCACATTAGATAGAGGACCAATAACCAAAATATATAAAGAACTCAAGAAACTAAATATCAAAATACCAAATAATCAAATTAAAAAATGGGGTATCGATCTAAATAGAAAATACTCAACAAAAAAAATCTCAAATGGTTGAAAGACACTTGAGGAAATTTTCACCTTAAATCCTTAGCCATCAGGGAAATGCAAATCAAAACAACTCTGGGATACTGTCTTATACCAGTTAGATAGCAAAAACATTAATGATAGCTTATGCTGGAGAGGATGAGGACCATGGAGAACACTCCACCATTGCTGCTGGGAGTGTAAACTTATACAGCCACTTTGGAAATCACTATGGTGTTTTCTCAGAAAATTGGGAATCAACCTACCTCAAGAACTGGCAATAACACTCTTGGTCATATATCCAAAGAATGCACACTCATTCTAAAAGGACATTTGCTCAACTATGTTCATAGCAGTATTATTCGTAATAGCCAGAAACTGGAAAAAACCTAGATGCCCCTCAGCCGAAGAATGGATAAAGAAATTGTGGTACATTTATACAATGGAATACTCTTCAGCAGTAAAAAAACAATGACATCTTGAAGTTTGTATGTAAATGGATGGAACTAGAAAAAACCATCCCGAGTGAGATAATCCAGACTAAGTAAAACAAATATGGTATGTATGCACTCATAAGTGGATATCAGATGTGAAAAAAGGATATTCATCAGCCTAGCCCATGACCTCAGAGAAGCTATGTAATAAGGAAAACCCTAAGAGAATCATATATGGATCTCCCTGGGATGTGGAAATAAACAAAATCGCCTCAGAAAGTTTGGAGTGTGGTGTGGGAGAACAGGAGGAGAACATGAAGCAATGGGATGGTTGAGATAGGAGAAGGCAGAGAGGGAGAGCAAGAAAAGAGATATCTTAAATGAGGGAGCCATTATGTGGC